>NW_010509678.1:273068-295157 GCF_000687285.1 Phaethon lepturus
TTTACCTGAGTTTGATGGTCACATCATAAGAGATACAGCACTGGAAAGCCTTGAAATGGGCGTGATGTTGCCATGATTTCAATGTTACTGCATGGATGCTGCAAGTAAACAGTGCAAGGTAAAAAACTGGATTTTCTTATCTGGGATGCTGGGAAGAGTTCCTGCGTGTCATGTAATTATATGTAATTATATCCGTCCTTGTGTTATCAATGATATATGCTCTTCCTAATGATCTACATATTATCAGCATTTCCTCTTAGCCCCCTCATATGTGTACTCCACGTTTTATCTTTAACCCCTTGCTGCTTTACCATCTTCGCCCCACTGGCCCCCATGACAAGAGCAGCGTTGGGTTAGTTGGACTTTGTACGTACACCAAAAAAAGGAAAAGAAATCCCAGCTAATGTTTTCAAATTAGTACAGCTCCAACTCTGGAGATTCTCATTAGTTGTTGGTTGAGATTTATCAGCTCTCATTTGCCTAATATGGAGCCTAACTTTAGGCGCCTGGCCCTTTCGGTGGGGGGTAAGAGAGAATAGGAAGGGGTCTTTTGTCATTGCCATGTGGGCTCACTAATTTGCTCTGCCTAATAAAATTACAAATGAACACAGCTTTGCTCATGTTGCCTTTATAGGTTATAATAACCTTGGTACCCCATAACCTCCCGCTAGCTGAATTAATCAGATCATATTAATATTTCTTCTTACTTTCTTTTAACTGGTTCTTCTCTTAATTAAAGGGGCCAAAGATGTAAACAGGGTAGGTGACTAGAAACATGGCGTCAGGTTATAAACAAGGCTCATTAAAAAGATGGATGTGCCAGCAGACTGCGAAAATTGCTTACTCCGCAAGTGTACATTTTGTAATTTCCTGACGACTAAAAGGACTAATACCAGATCCTGCTTTGCTTCCCTAGCCCCCACCCTTTTCTTTTTAAAGCATGTATAAAAGATGATAATTTTTGTAAGCTGGGGGAACACAGAAGAGTTCATTCATCAGCTGGGATAAAGGCCATTTGTATTATAAGCCTTTTTGCCCCGCCAAAAGATCAGGATGCAAGATGGGATGTTATTATAACAACAATAAGTGAAAGAAATCAATCCAAAAACTGAAGATTTTGGAAGGGATGGGGAGTACTAGCAAGAAAACAGGTTTATTATTACTATTAAATCTATTTTTTATTATAATTACTATTAAAACTTTATTCAGTTGTAGTGAATTTCCAGACCTGAAATCAAAAGTGACTATTTCTGTGCACAGCTTAGAGTTGGCAGGATCCACGCTGAGACGTGTGTGCTGTGCATGCTTGCAACACCCTTCCCAAGCACATGCATGCTTCTGCTGTCTTCCAGACAGAAAGCTGTGTATCCTACCTGCTGGAGTTGGTCGGAGAATACACCAACTGATATTTTTAAAGTTATGTGTGAACTTCATATGAAAAGACTATCTAGTTCTCTTACATAAATAATTTATGTTTTCACTCATTAGTAACTTCAGTACCCTTAATATTGAAACTTGGCCTTGTAATATGTGATATTAAATTCAGGTCCTGTACAATAACCACTGAATAAAGCAGTGCAGAGTTTTCTCTCTTCCAGTCATTATTAGTAGGAAAGCCCAAACCCCTGATTTTTCTATCTCCCTTTATCCCTTCTTGAGAAGAAGGAAAGTCATTCTGACAGGATGATGCACAGCATGACCAGGAAAGACCTCTCTCCTTCATGAATAAATTAGAGATGAAAGTTTCACTGATCCCCTTGCATTTTTATGGAGGGACCTCATCCTAATTTACCTAAATGCTTTGAACAAAACGAAAGAAAAATGTAAGCGGTGAAGGTGAAAAGGTTAAAATCTGTCTTTAAATGGAAGGGCATTTTAACAAGAAGGCTATGTGGGCTACCTGCATGTGATTGGGGTATCTTATCTTATTTTTAAATTTAAGCATTTAAGTGAATAAATCACAACACAGTATGATATCCCCCCCCCCGGAATAATCAGGTTTTGCATTATAAATCCGCTGTGAGTGTGTTCATTCTGTACCTACGAGTGCCTAATCTGAATTTGATTGATATCAGTGAACGTTTTATGGTGTTAGGTAAAATATTGTTGTTGTTATTATTATTATTAATAATAATAAATAATAATAAAAATCTGAAAAGTCTGTGATTCATTAGCTTTATTTGAACTATAAAACAATAGACTTCAGCCTTTAGGGTGTTTTCTCTGTTTTTTAAAATTCCTATAGATTTAGGAGGAAGGAATTGCCTTTTCTGTAGGTAATTTTGACCTCTATGGAAAAGTCTTCATGTTTTTAATCCAAAGTGGAGAATTCTACAAGTTACGTAAAACAGATCTTTAGGAAAACATTCATTCCCTGAAGTTGTTCAGATGTACTTCTAGAGAAGTGTTTTAAATCCTGTGAAAGCTAACAGTTTCATCCCTATTATATTCTCCAGCAGTTTCCTTATAAGCTAATATATTTTTATGAGTATCACTTAGGAATAATTAAAATACAAAAAAAGACACACTCATTTTCACATCAGTTATTATAGTCTTACTCAGAAGTTTAACGGCTTTGGAAGATGTTCTTCCAAGCCCAGGTGTACTTTTTTCGGCTTAGTGTCTTCTTTGTCAGTGGAGCTTTAAGCTGGGTCCAAATTCCACCGGGCAGAGCAAGTTGGACATTTGTCTGGGAATGACAGGTTTTGTTCATTTTGTTGTGGTTCAAAGCCTTCTGGATGCTTATTAAAACAGAAAATAGTCACTTGGTATTTAGTAAGGGCTCCAAACCCATTTTGACTATCCTGTGTGTGAGAAAACCACCTGCACATAGATTCAGGGCACAAATGAAGAATGTATTCTCCAAAATACTCCAGGATTTAAGAGACAAGACCAACATTGGACCACTTGTTGAGGACATAAAATATGTCGATTTAGGTGGATCTATTTCTGCGTTACTTTTGATGTTTTAAGAACAAAAAATCCAATATCTCAGCTAAGGTTTCTAAACAGTGCAGGCAAAATGCAATTTTTCATTGACTGCAGAGGTCCTGGCGTGGTGGAGGGCCATGATCACACCCAGGCTGATGTGGGGACTTATGAGGCATCTGTGATCATTGTCGTCCAGTTGTCCTGCTTGTCCCAAACTAAATGCCTAACATTTAGACAGCTACATCTAGGCCACAGGAGTTCTGGTCTACAAGCCAGATGCTGTAATTTATCCTGCCACTAAAACCAGCCCTGGATAAAGTCTGTTGTTTTCAAGGTCTGTCATAATTTAAAAAATTCCGAAACCACCTTAATTTGTAGAGTGGGTTCAGCCACATATTTCTAAGCCAGCCTATGTTTTTAGAAAAGGAAGTCTGCATTTCAGATCACCTAAAAAACAGTTCAGCTCCCTCAAAATCTGTGGAAGGTTTATGCCCAAACTTCTCGGTTTGAACCAAAATGATGGATATTATATTAAAAAGCAAAACAAATCACGATGTATGTCCAAATATTTTGGAAAGAAAAGGTATGGTTTGTTGCGAAGTCATGGTTACATCTGTAGAAGTGGCATTGCACTGTGAATTGGGATGCAATTTCCCTCCCAATTTGAGCCACAAAATTGCCTCAAAAAGTCCATTAACCCTTTGTGTGCCTTAGTGTCCCTACCAGTAAACTCATGAAAACACTCGTTATTCATCTTTGTGTTACATTTGGACATCTATTTATGGCAAAAAATGTTTATATATGGTGAGGGACTCTTGCCTTTTCTTTGCTTCCTCAGCTTTCCTCAGAGAAATATGACTCGGTTTTGATGCTGCCAGCTTCAAACAAAATACTGCAAAAATAATGAGAGGGGAGAGAGTAAGAAAAGTTGTGTTCGTTGTTTTTTTTTTTTTTTTAAAAAAGATTGAGCCTGTCCAAAAGCTTCAGCACTTCAAGTGTCATATCTAATTGGGGTCACTATTGGTACGAGGCAGAAAACGCATCCTGGTAAATACGGCCTGCGAGCCAAGCTCTAGTAACACACCCGTCCATGTACATACATCAATTAGATGTATGCATTTCTGTGAAAGATAAATGCCCCCCTTCCCAAGGACACCGGCCAGGCCACGTGTGTGCGTGTGTGTGTGTTTTTTGAAGGCTGACAAGGCACCTCCGCCATTTCCTTGTTTTGAGGCCTACCCACGGACCACCGCACCGGCCCCCCTCTCCGTAACGTTATTATTCTGTCGTGAGCCCTTCTTTGGTCAGGATGTTACTTCATTTCCACCTTTTGTCTCAGGTTGAATGTGAATGATGCTCTTTCAGCAATATACGGTCGCTCGAGCTCCCCGCTGCAGCCTTACATAAATATACAACACCCGTCTCGGCCTATAACTCACTTCAGGCCTGGAAAAATAGTGACTTCCTTTATTGGCCAGATTCTTTCGCAATTCCCAACAGCTGTATGTTTTCACCTCCGAGGATCCTTATCTTCAAGTTTCCATTTGTCTCAGCACTATTCCAGTGGATTGCCAATAAAAATGATTCCCATTTTTATAACCCCTGAGAACGCAGGGAGCAGGCTTTCCAGAAAAACCTATTTTTTTGCAGGGGGGAAAGAAAAAAAAGGCTCCCTGCAACTTACCAGAAGGATTTGGCCTTCACAGAAATATTTGAAAGTGTGAAACTGCCCCAGCAATCATCGCGACTCCGCAGAGATGGGAACGGAGACTTCCAGCAATCTCTAACCCCCTTCGATCAAGGACTCTTAATTTTCCGTTGGAGCGAGAGGGACGGCTGCAAATGGAACATTTATTAACACATGCGCCTCACACGCACAAAGAGGGCTATATTTACAAAGAATTAAACTTGAGAGCATGAAATAGCCTTGTAACCATATGACAAAGATACACTTAAAGAGATGTAAACACTAGGTGCAGGGAAATTTGCCAGGTTAGAGTCAGCTGTATCACTCTGTTTTATTACTATACAACTGTTTACTGAGAAAAGACAGATGATTGCTGATATACTCTGTGTGTTATCGTAAGGGCTTGCTTGGGAGCTCTTTGTGACTGACAATTGCTACAGCCCTATGCAAAAACCTGGCCTGGGGAGTTGTTTTTCTTTTAATTCTTCTCCGTCCATCATTCCAAAGCATTAACAATTCTTTTAGAAAAGCAAACTGGCAAAGCATCCTGAGTGTTTTGTATCACTCCCGTGAGACAGTCACTAAAGAAGTTTAAATCATTCTTTCTTTTTCTTACAGGGTTATTGGTTTTGGTTCTTCCAAGGATAAATATTTTAAAGCCTCTCCCCTGCCTGGGCTATGTAAGTCCCAGGTTCAGGCGTCTCTTCCCCGCTCAAGTCTGGGAGAAAACACAGTGAAATATCTTTATAACAGTTCTCAGCTCCAATTCTTCCGCTAAGGGCTCCTAGCAGCGGTTCCCAAGGGCACGGGGTGCTCCCGTGCCTCCCTGGAGATGTGCAAAGCTGCCATCAGGTTGCCCTAAAACGGGTTTTACGGAACCCAAAAGAGGATCCAGCGCAGCACGTGTGCCTCTCATCTCCTTCATCTCCATGACTAAGGAAAGGAGTTCCAGGGATTTGAGAGAGCAGGTTTAGAGCGTATTATGCTTCCTGTACCCTTAGTAGGGTCACAGTGCCAGGGCTGCGTTGCGAGACAGCCTTCAGCAGTGCTCTTTGCTGTTTCCAGGAGCGGGTCCCTGAACTGGGGCTGGAGAGCTGGAGGCGGGGAGGGAGGAGGTCTGCAGGCACCCCCGCCATCTCCGCTGCTGCAGGCATCTGCACAGCAGGGAATTCAAGCCCTAGTTCATCCCACTTCACTTCAGACACCCAAAGCACTTAAGTTATGAACCAAATCACTCCAGGCGTCCTCCGTAGTCAACGGAGAGAGCGAGAAGGACGTTCAGAAAGGCCGAATCATCCCTCAGGGTCTCTTCTGGCTGGGATGAACCCAGGCCCTGCTATCCGCTGCCACTGAACCAGAACCCCACCATTGCCTCCCCCTCTTTACCACCTCTCTTCCCTGGCTTGTGACAAAAATTTTGGCCTGTTCTTAAGTTCAAGTATTTTGCCGTGTCTCGCCCGGAGACAGCAGGGGAAGGGTTCTTTCCTTATGGGTTCCTGATCTAAATGAATTATTGCGAGGCACTTTTTTTTAAAGACTCGGAAAGGGGATTTGAAGCTATTGTATTTATCTGACCGTTATGAGCACTGTAAAACATGCTGTTTCACATTGTAACATAAGCTCTTTTTTAAAGTATGCCCAGAGTATTTGTAATTGTTATCAGGCCCAGATGTATCCGAGTGTCAGCATGAAGCACTGAGAGTTGGCTCAGATGTACAGAATGTAATTAGCTCAAAGCCCTGTGCGCTTAGTTTGTAGTGGAAGCACAGACTGATAATAAAACCAAAAAAAATGAAAGTGGCAAAGGTTAAAATCTATTGTTCACAGTGCTAAAGCTGTTCTGGGGGAAGCCAGTGCTGGCTGCTGCCGTGCCGGAGTGCTCAGACTCCAAACGAGATCAGAAGTGAGCCAGTGACAAAGGTTAGTTCAAAATAGGTGATGATAGACTAACATTAAATTGACATTATTCTCACAATAGTGGCCCAGACATTTGGTCTATCTAGTCTCGTATCCTGCCTCTGATTTGCGCCAATCCCTCATGTGTCCGGAGGAAGAATAGCATATGATCCACACACCCACTTCCCACCGAGCTTCCAGTGACTTGTGAAATCCCAGATGTGGTGGGAGTGCGGTGAGGGTACAAATGGTTCCTGAGCTGCATGGGAACCATCTAGTCACTGATGTACTCATCTATATGGCTGCCAACTTGCTTAGCCTGGCGTTTTTGTGTGTGTGTGGTTTTTTTTGTCATATCCAGGAAAAATCTGATTCTCTGATAGACACTTACTGAGAACATCTGAACATCCCTCATCTCCACCTACTGCTGCCCTCTACTGAGTGGGAGCAGAAACACGTGTCCAGGTTTCCGGAACCCAGTGCTGCCTAAATTAAAGAGTCTCCTCTTGCTTGAGTGACTTTGAAGCAGGTGGATTTGATCTCTATCCCTACAGCCGCTATGACATTTCCAAAGGCTGTTGTGTGCACTGTGGTGACAAGCATGACTTTCCAAGGTGGCTACTGGCTCGTTAAAATACAGACACTTTCTGGGTTGATTGTTGTTAAGGAGACAAATCTTAGCACATGCAAAAATCTCTGATAGTTACAGTGCTCTGCACCGATATAATGCATAGAGATGTGGGTGTATTTAAATTTAGATGTGTGCACTTGCATCACATTCACAAATGCAATAAACAATACCTAATAACATTAATAAGGCACAGGCACATACCAGTTCACAACAGGAAATTCAAATCCGAGGGTGACACGCTGATCTCAACCCCCTCTGTTTAGAAAAAATAAGTCAGAACAGCTTGAGTGAAGGACAGAGTGTCACAGCCTTAACTCGAACATTTCCTGGCTTTTGTTGGTTTGTTTCACAGCCTTCACATTCCTTAAACATAGGTTTGTTTGATTTTAATTTCCTTTTCTTGGTTAAAAGAATGAAGAAACATGTTTTAGGGGTGCCCTGAGCATGATTTCTTTTCACAGCCACAGCTGAAATTTCCTATGTTTGTTTTTTCTTTTACGATGTTTAGTGTTAAAGACGAACTTCTGGGGAGGTGATGCAGCCAGTGACAGACCATGAATTTCGAGACAAGAAGGACCCTTCCAGGCTATGATCGTCATCCAGCATGTGGTGGACTTTGGTTCAAGTTCTTCTGCCCCGGACCTTACCGAGGGACCTTAGTCAAATCGTTGCGCATTAGGCTCTGCATGGGCATTGTGGTGCTGCAGTGTCTAATTTTGCGGTGCTTGTTCTGCAGATGGTTAAAAAAACCCCAAGAAACAATGTAGAACCCATCTGTTTGGGCCACATGAGAGAAGGGTCAGCTTGACTTCACTTGAAATCAAGTCCAGTTGCCTGCATTTCTTTGACAGTTTTCATACTAAAATGCACAAGTGCTTCTGTCTTAAATCTCATCTTCTCCAGAGCTTGACAACCTTAGACCTTGCTTAACAGTTCAGGTCCACCATACACAGGCCTTTCCCAGTCTCATATTGTATGATAATATCACAGAAATAAAAAGTTCTTCTAAGTAAGATCCTTCTTTTCACTTTCAAATAGCTGTTATCACCCCATTTTATCGCTCCTTTTCACTCCTTTTCTCTAAAAGGATTCTTATAGAGGTACAAGAGGCTTGGCCATTGCCCTCTTCATATTTTCCCATGTAGAGCTACCTCTTGCAACTGCATTTCAAAAATTCACCTTACCTCCATGGTGCTATTTTTGTTGTGACTCTTCTAATCCAATTACAGAGGGATCATTCATGTACTTTCTTTTTCTCTGGATTATAAAAAGAGACCCAGAAAGCTAAGAAAGGATTGCAGAGCCATCAAGAAATGGGCATGATATAAAGGAGGGAGCAAAGTGAAGGGGAGGGAAATTTTCAGTGGCATTGGCTCCTTTCATTGGTGCTCATAAGGGGAATAGTTTCTGAGAGACTCTTAGCCCAGAGCCTGGATGCAAAGCCCAGCGAAGGTTATAAAACCGCATTAGCGGGTGCAGTAAAATAGGTCTACAGGATGCTCCAAATGGGTTATCTATAACAGTGAAATAGCACAAGGGCAGAGATGAGGGGAAAATGGCAGCTTTGAAATGACTTCAAGAGCATTTCAGACGGGGAATTCTCCCCACCCACTCTGTTCCCTCTCTCCTGGGATTTTTGCAGGCTCTCACACCTCCAATTACTCATTAATTTTTTCCCCTCTAGCCTCAGTTCTGCAAAGTCAACATGGCTTATGAAAATCAAGTTGTATTCCGTATACTTAATACATCATCTCTAAGAATAATCATTTTGGAATCTGAACTTGTTTCTGTTATCTGGCTCAGCTTGACAATGATTTATGAAGCAGAAAACAAGACAGCTTCATTTTCATAAGGCAGCCTGAACCTTCTGGACAAGGAAGAGCTCTGAAAGTTGTTTTGACTAGTAAACTGAAACAAACATGACACAAAAGTCAATACAACTGCAACATCAGCCTCTCATTTTACAAACTAACTTTCCTCGGCGAGAGCAATCTGACAGTCAAAATGTTGTGATATTCGATAACATTCTGCATCTTCACTAATTACAACTGCAGGGTACTTGCTGTGATGGACATTTTAGATGCAAACGAAATACATGGCAGCCGTTCACAAGGCACGTCTGGTTAGCAGTTAAAAGGACACTGTCATCGCGTTTGGCTTGCGCTTTATTCCCGTAGCTGGAGATATTATACATTATATTTGAACATTAATCTGGATTTATATTAGCTCTCTGAAAATATAAACTGAGTTATGTGGATCTGTACGCGTTTATTTGGCGATGCGTGTGTTGAAATACATGTGATTGATTCTTTGGAATTTCATTCTATATTCGCTGCTGTTATGCAATACTGAGAAACTCGAAGATGCAATTCCCGTGAAGATCTTAGAAAAAGCCTTACAATTTTGGTTCAAGTAGACTCTCCACCCATCGCTAGTAATATAAAACATATGGCATATGCCAGAGACAATGTGCAGTTATATATATCTACTGCTTAGCTTATTGTATCTCCTTTTAATGTGCAATAAGTAATATAGATAGTACAAATGTTTCCATATTAGATGAATTTATTTTGAGCTTTTCCTTAATGATTTATAAAACAAAATAACGAAGTGAGCATGGTGGAAAACATCAGGAGATGAGGCAAACTGAAAATTTTGAGTTATTTAAAATGTCAGTAGAAAAGATTTTTTTTATATTTTGTCTAAACAGACACCCAGAAAGTGAAGTGAGTCTTTCCGCTGACATTATGCAGACCTAGTTGATATATATTTTGAAGTATATTTTGCAGGATTTTTTAAACTAATGTTAACTGTCTAGATTGTTATTATTGCTACAGGTAATGCTTTAGATAATTTTTTTTTTTTTTTATTTGACAGTATCCATTCAAAGTTTGCCTTTCAACTAGGTTAAACTGGTGCTAAAATGATCCAAATTTCGAAACAGTATATTTATAAAAGAGAACCGTGATTGCTGAGGAAAATCTAGTGGAGAATATGGTCAGTCAATTTTATGCAAAAAATGTCAGTTCCAACATTTCTTTAAATCAACTGCCAGTGGACCCTTGAACAGCCTAGAAGATACTGTGGCATATCGCAGTCCTTGAGAAAGAGTGCAAAGGTGAGGAGTTGCTTATTTATTCATTTACTTGCTTTATCAATGAGAAGGGTTTCCAAGAAAGCAAAGCCGGGCTGTGCAAAGCCTTTTCTCTGTTCTCACCTGAGCAAGCAGGAATAGCTCCGCTTTAAATCCCTGCGCCTGCACGGTCGGAAACGTGTCCAGAATTGCTCTTTGCCTGACCCATCTGCCTCCCTAGAGCACTTTTTATTTATATTTTCTAGCTGTGAGCTTGTGTATAGCTCTGCGGACTTTTGCAACGCGCGGTTCACGGTGTAATCTCACGTATAGGGCCGGCGCACCCACGGGCGCTGCGATGGGTGTGCGGGCTGGCAGAGGGCATGTGCGTAACTCTGGCGAGCCAGTGGGGAGTTGTCTCTGTGGTGTTCTTGGGGTACGATCTGTCTTCCCTTCCTTTCCTCCCTCCCAAATGTGATTTTTTCTTGCCTCTTCTTTTTTCAGATCAGTAAAACCAAGAGCATCGGACACCTGGAGAATATTTGATTTTTGAAGCTTTACAGTTAAGTCAATCAAATGTGGGTTAAAAAGCACTGATGTTTTAGTCCCAGCATCAGTATGGAAGTAGATTGTGTACTTGACTTTAACAATCTTCCAAGGCATAAAGCCATTTGACTGAGGTCATACTTAAGATAATAAAACTCTCTTTGATGAGGTTCATTTACATATTTGTTTTCCTTGCCTTGAGTCCATTTTTTTGGTATAGATTTAGTACAGTTGTTTACAATGCTGGAATTTTTATGATTAAGGTCATACATGAGAATATTTACAACATCAGGAATAAACACGACTTCTATTTAAGAAGCATATCCTGTTCTCAGATGAGATCCAAGCCCTGCTTATAATGTCATGCATTTGCAGAGCACTTAATAAATGTTTATTTTCAAATACAATTATAAACAATTCTTGCATTGTTGCGGTAGGATGTGGACTTTACATCTCTTGACATTAGCACAGTAGATACCCATTAGGTAATATATGCCTCTTTTAGAGGTAGTTTGACCTCCAACCCTGTCTGCAGAGGGCAACCCCTTGCTTTGTGACACCCTGGCTTGCAAATGATGCTTTAACCCATATCTCAAAGGGTCCAAGGAAGCGCTCTAAACAAACAAACGCACACATACGTGTCTTGGATATTTAAAAGAAATTAAAGTTAGTATACCAGCTTCAGGCCACCATTACCTGCCATGAATGATGAATTTTGGGGTGATGGGGCGTGTGGTCAGTAGAAACAGCCACGATCTCACAAATGGTTTCAGAAAAGTGACCAAGAGCTGGAGTTTGTTTTGTTTGTTTTGCTTTGCTTTCCGGCTCATGGCCCCTGTCCCCTTGTATGAAATCCACAGACGTTCTGGCAACAGACCTCTCTTGTTGGAGGGGCAGAGAAGAAAAAAAGAATCACCAGAAAAAACAATGGGGACATGTAACATGTGCGCTGTAATTAGATGAGGAAGCCATTAATTATGTTGTTTCCAATATCCTCTAAAAGGGTTGCCCACCCCTAACTACATATTTATACATATTTACTTGTTAATCAATAAAGGAAAATGGCTACATTATTTTGATTAAAACATCAACCAAATGTGTGGCAATAAAATCAAATTTCAGGGAGAAGGTAAAAAAGAGAGAGAGAGGGGGAGAGAGAGAGAATGAGAGAGATAGCTATGTATGCCTTCCTCCAGACCATGATATATGATATTTTCAGGCTGCTAGGAGAGCAGACACATTAAGAAAATAGTGCTAATGATATTAAAGTACTTTACAAGGCTTGTTACTAAGCGCTGACAAACCTGTCAAGTGTATAATGTAGGAGGCTATTGTAGCGTTCTCAGAAAACCATACCTCTGCCCCATTTCAGTGCAATCTCCTAATAATGGAGCTGCTATAAATTCTAGCCAGCAATGGGACAGACTCCTGGCTTCTCACCCCAATGTGAAGACATGATAAATATAAAAGAAAATGGCTGTCAGTTTTGGCGCCCGAACCTTATTACAAAGTCTTAATCTTACTGGCCTCAGCACCTTTTATCACCGCCTTGTTATGAGCTGATGGCTTTTTTATTTGCTGGGAGATGGAGGATGTGTCATTTGATGTCCTTTTATGTAGCCACTGCTCTGTCCTCTCATGGAAAAAAAATCTTTTTTTATATGTTTATTACAGTAACCGATTAAATGCAAGGCTCATGCTGTGTTTGGTGCAAGCATCTTCCTGGTTGATTTTTGCAGAAGCTCGGATTAGATAGTCATATGCAGAATTATTAAGAATGTGGGCACAAAGGAGTGTTATTTTTATTTTCCGACTCCTGGAGTGTTGGCATCACTGTTGGTGTCATTATTTATTATTATTTATTCTCTTGTTTTCCATATGGATTTTTTCCTCTTGCCAAGGTCAGAAAGAAATCATAAGTCCTGGCTCATTCTCTTTCACTCTTTTTTCCTCTCTCTCCCCCTCTCTCTCTTCCCCTTTGCAAGTGTCAGCCACAAGGATGATGTGCCCGTAAACAAAGTTTGACTCAAAACTCAGCTCAGGTTCAATCAGTTTGAACTTTAAGATGAGATATCTCACAATTATCTAAATATTATTCCTAAACCTCACAGCTGACTTCCTGTCTTCTTCGTTTATGGCAAACAAAAGACTGAACTCCACTTGAAACAATGACCCTGTCAGAGCCCTTATCCCCCCAAGAACTGCAGCAAAGTGCCAGCATCAGGTACTTAACTCAAGATGACATTGATGGGTTGCTTTCAAGCTGTGTCCGGAGACTCCATCACTTGTCCTTATCCTCAATTTGAAGACGGGACGGCCTACTTTGTTGCTGCAGAGGAGTTCCCTCCCTCTGGTTTTGCCTGCCAGATGGTGACCAGGCTCTGAGCAGGGCTGGACCCATTAGCCGAGCTCCCCATCTAGTGGCTGCCAAGGTGAGGGGTCTGGGGGGGCTGGCAGGCAGGAGCTGAAGCAGGGCCTGTCGCCCTCCAAAGGCCAAAGCTAAACCAGGGAAGAGGGCAAAAAGAAGAAAGAAAAAAAAAAAAAAGAAAAAGTTTTCCAGCCAAGTATCAGTGAGGGGAAGTTTGCCTCCTATGCGTCAGTCTGGGCTCTTCTGTGCTATACATTGACTTTCCTGACTCAGGTACTCACAGCTCATGAGGTTAGAGGGTGCATGTGCACACAAATGCACACAAACATGCCATGCTCCGTAACACAGAAATGCCCAAGAGGAATATGTATGGAGTCTCCTGTGCCTACTCCTGTTTCCTAAAGGCTCCAATAGGCAATGGCCATATTTAACTGATCATCATGCACACACATTGTCAAGGAAGCTCCTTGCAAAATGTAATTTACAATCTAAATGGATTTAGGAGACAATGCGGTAGAAAAAAAAGAGATATAAAGATGTTTAAAGACATCTCTAACTTGCCTCAGCAGATCAGTGGTGGAACAAGGAATATAACACTCTTGACTCTGGGACGTGCCTGAGCCAAATTGGCTGCTCTTCTACATATGTTAGAAGAATTGTCATGTAGATGTTGATATATATGACGTGAGGTATATTTTTAGCCTACAACTCACAAACAATTAGAGTCCTATGAGTTGCATGGAGCTAGGCAGTTGGGTAAAGGATGGAGACCTTACAGATCCTGATTATGAGAAAAGTCTGAGCCTGAGCTCACACATTATTAGACATCAGAAAATATGCAGAGGTTCAAGTGCCTGTCACCCTCCCCATTGCTCAGTACTGCCCTGCCTCTGGAAGGAATTTCCGTATGAGCTCTCACCATCCTGGAGATCACGCTCAATCATCCGTAAGAAGTTTGGTCAGTTCTGTGGCATAATAAGCTGTTGTATAGCCCAGGGATGAACACAGCCGGAAGGCTGAGGAGTAGACACTACAGTGAAAGGGTATTTCTTTCCCTTACCAGTTGTTGGGCATGTGTTGTGTTGGTGTTGCTAAAGGGGAAGGGTAGGAGAGCACAGCTTCTTAAGTTTGTTTCCATGAAAATGTATCTGGTGATAGACATTAGAATAAGGACTGTGAAAGAGGAATGAATGGTTTGACCAGGGATATGCAGGGATATATGCAAAGTTTCCTACAACTGCATTTATCACACCTAATGCTACTCTGGATCTCCTTATATCCTGGGGATGTCTCAATATCCCTTATTCTGGGTTATCATCCTGTTGTTAATATGCAGCTAAAGTAAAACAAAATGGTCCTTAATACATCCTGGGGTATTGGCTTATTGCATATCTTTGGAAGTGTGTTTGCACTTTAAAAGCAACCTTGAGGGTGAGAGAGCACAAGAACAGTGTGATAGTTACTGTAATAAGGCACTTGTGGTTTGCTACAGAACAAGGGGAAGAAAAACAATTGATGAAACACTCAATAGGATGGGAAAGGCAAATTGCTTGGCTGGAGATTTAATTAAAAAGGAAACAGCCCTCCCCATTTAAAGGTCGGTTTGCACCCCTTAAATTACAAAAAAAGACTTGGGGCTGAAATCAACACACGATGCATGTTAATAAGAGAGAGCAGCAGGCTGCAGGACTGATCCAGCTCTTCTCAGGCAGGGCTAGCAGGCTGTGAGACATGGCCAGTGCATGCCAGCTATCACTGGGACCTGACTCCTAGTGAATGCTATGCACTGGCTACTACCAAAGCTGCCTACAGCAGATAGGGTACTAACCTGGATCAAATGAAACATGCAGATTGAGATATAATGTGGCTTAAGTCTCTGTTTGCCATTTTCCTCCTCCTATCTCCCACCCCTCCTCAACAGCCCTTTATATATTACTGTTGGCTTTGTGCAGCACTTTCGGTGCCATGAATGCCTCTCTCCCATGGGAGAACTTGATGAAGGTTATCCATTGTCACCCAGTGTTATACTGGGATGTCAGGACACCTTGAATAAACGGTTTACATGAGATGTTGCCTCTAAGTGCATCCTCGGAAAAACTGCCATTGCCCTTTGCTGGGAAAGTTAACATCATAAAGTGAAGGCTGCCTCCGACCAAATGGGAATGACATTGCAGATTAAGGGCTCTTTAAATTATGCATTTAGTTCAGACTCCCAGGGAGACAGTATATGAGATAAAGCTAGCAGACTTACTCTGCAGTGTAGCTCTGGAACCAAAGATATTTTAAAAACATTTTTCCAAAGAAACTTCTGTAGAGGTAAAAAAACCTACCCAACAACAACAAATCCAAAACAGCAAAAAATCTTGGCCATATGTTTAAGTGGACATATTATTCAAAGCGGAAAAAAAGAGAGAAGTGAAGAAATGGGAAAGACAATTTCTCAGGGCTTTAGCAGGATGGTGACTATATCCCAGTTTTAATGATAGGATTTTGATTTGTGTTGAAATTCCTGTTAATAGAACCAGGATTATGTTTCCAAAACATTTACTAGATTGGAAATGCTCTTATTTGCTTTCCAAGCTGATCACCCCCATGTACTCCATGTCCCTGGCAACGCTGAAGTGTTCAGGGCATCCTCACAGTTTGCACCTGCTGAGAGAGATTTGAGCAAAAAACCTCTTGGTTCCCCTGTTTGCATGCAGCTCTGTAACCTGTAAATTCCCGCCTTCATTTAGCAGAGTTTAAATTGCAAATTCATGTTTCTTAAAAATGCTGTAACATCATAAGTGGGACAGTTTTATGACAGCTCTGAATTACCAGACAATACTGACACATGCCGCGTGCACTTACTTTGCCTACCAGTTATGGCTGTATTTATCTGCCCATATGTCACTCTGTGTCTAACGCATCTATTTACCATGTTGAGATGGATATTCCACAATTGAGGGCTCTTAGTGCATCCTTTAGAATTAAAAAAAAAAAAAAAAAAAAAAAATCTCGTTCCTCAGCTAATTTATTTTACAGGTGATAGTACTGCCTTTTTTAGGGATTTTGCATACATCTTTCGGCAGTTCCTTTATTTCCAGATGACACGGATTTGGAACTCTTCCCTGACAGGCAAAATGGGCTGGGTCTTTGTTTTATTGATGGTAAAACACAGGGATGGCACTCTGAGGCATCTCTAGGTGAATCTGGGTTGGCTTATGCAGAAGATATACTACCTTGGCTGGTGGATCGACATAAGAATTCAACATGAACGTTCACCGAAGCTTTGGCACTCTTCCTCGCCCCGTTTCTCCCCTCCAAAGACTCACACACACAACCCAAACCGTTGTGAGTCTCCCTGCCCTGCTTTCATGCAGCCAGCTGGCACCAACTGGCCACGTCTCTGGTGAAATACCCAGGGGAGAAGTTCCCAGCACAAAGTTTACTGGTGACCAGGAGGGACAGGCAGCTGGGGAAGAGATATTCAGTCTACAGTTCCACATGGCCACTGCAACCAAAGCAGTTTTAATAAGCTCAGAGGTTCCTCCTGGATATTTTGCCCAAACTGGAAAAATTGGTGATTGGCTGGTAGCTCCCCTCTCCCCGAGGTGACAAAACCTGAGTGCAAAGACGTGCTTTTGTATTTCATTTTATGCTAGGATTTTAATGTGGGTTTGTAGCTTTAGCTGTATTTCTAAAAAGCAGGCAGTAAAAGTTCCAAAAAACTTATAAGATTGTCAAGTTTTCAGGAGATAAATATATATATATGTGAGCATGCACACATATATGGAGAGAGAGAGAAAGAAAAAGAGGCACAGGGAGAAAGAGAGAGAAGCATATGTATGTTTAGATGTGCGTATATTATGCATACTTACAAATATGCATTTTTTCAGGACCCTTACCCAAATGTGTGATCTGCTTTGACCAATATTCACAGGCATACTTTGCATTTTACTCTTAATTGTTTTGAGCCAGAGTTAGGGTGATCTTTATTCATCCAAAAGAAACCAAAATGTTCTGTCCAAATACACCAACAGATGTAGCTCCCTATGATTCAAATCCTGCATGAGTTTTGCCTGAGCTGGAGTTGCCTATATTCTAAATGAATAATTTCTGCCATCACAGAAGAGCTGCCATTTTGTGGTGAAACACAGCAACTGTGTAATGTAGCCCAGAAACACTTCACAGTAAGCCAAGCCCAGGTCTGAAATGTGGTATGATGTCTAACAGAGATCACCAGGGAGAATTTAATTCGCAAAAAGTTCCATAGGTCATTAGAGCCTACAAGCTGGTGTACTTCATGATCACAAGTTATCTGCTCCTACCACATAAAGCCATTAAAATTGTTCTTTGGGTGCAATTCAGTGATTCTGAGGACTGTCACTCTCTTAATCTGCTACCACTTTCTTGCAGCATTCAAAGCTTGAACATCTGCATCCCATTGGAGAAGGTCTGGAAGCCAGGTATTGACCAGATTTGACTGTTCACGAGAACTCAGAGAAAGATGAGACAACCTCCTTCTTCCACAGATAAGGAGAAATCTGGCTTTTTTTCCTCCACTTACTAGACAGACAGGAAAATTACTCCTTCAAGGTAGAGCAAGAGCAATTGCTCTATCCCCTTAATCAGTACTTGCAGCATATCAAGCTCATCATCTTGATGGTAATAGCTGTTTGACAAGTCAGGATAAAAGTGATAGTCTTCTGAAAATGAGATAACAATCCAGTTTAAAAAAGGAACCAAAAGAAAAGGAAAAAAAAAAAGAAAAAAGAGAGACATGACCCAGTGTAAGGTGTCTTTTAATTTAATTTCATCTGAGGATAACAGTTTGCCCAAAAATGTCTTCCGTGAGTCACGTACGGTATTTCAATCTGTCATCTTGTATTGACCTGGCTAACATGGAAATATACTGCACTGAGCTTTTGTCAAGCTTACCAGCTTGGTCTAAAATTTGATGATTTCTTTTTTAGACCATAACCGTGCTAAGCTATCTGCTTCCACTTTCTTCTCTCACACGCAGAGAGCTCAAAATGGAAAATTCATCCAAATGCAAAAAGAAACAGCATGATCTGGCTCACAGCTCCTCAAAACTACGGGCAAAATTGAATTTTACTGTTTTCCTAAAAGTGAAGGCCCAGAGTCAAGCCAATGCTATCACAGAAAAGGGAAAGGGAAATGGCTGCAGCAAAAGAGGAATGAAAGGAGCCAGGCAGAGCAACAACAGGGAAATGTGTGTTCTCACTGTTATAACAATTCTAACACTGTTTTATTTTACCAACAATTAATTTTTAAAAGTTATTTACAAACTTTCACAAGAAGCAACTGCACAAAATGGTTTCTTGTATGTATTGATAGATTGCGATATAATTATTGCACATTATTCTGTAACTGAATCAGTAGTAGAAATGACTTCAGACTTGACTTGGTTAATTCTGAGAAGAGGTACCGGCTGGGCAGGTTGCTGGTCTTTAACTGCTAAAGTGTCTCTGAGAATTTAGCTTCCAATTCAGACATTTATAACATCAGAATTAGTTTTCTGGGAATCTTCTCTACTTTTTTCTTTGAGGTAACTAAAATAATAAATTAAAATACCCATGCTGGTCTATGAGTATTCCTGACAGTGAACTTGTTTCCTGGAAGCAGAAGGGGAGAAAATACAATCAAAGCAAATGTATTTAAAACTAAATAAATCTTCATACAGCTTCGTTTGAACATTTCGTCTCCTCTGGTATTTGCTCTGCTCTGGTTGTTGCTTCCCGTGCCTCTGTGATCAATCTCCCTATGCTGTTAGAACAGTGCCAGCAGAACACTACCCTAGAACACAGCAAATTCTGAGAAATTCAGTGTTAGTGTATTCCAGCAGCGGGATCAGTGATTTCTTACTGACTTGCTCCCCCCCAACCCCTACTCTCCACCCCTGAAAGAAAACCAGCAAAAACCAGACAACCAGAACCAACCCGGAACAATAGTCGGTTTTTAAGCTGGAAAAGGAGTATTTCCTGGAAGCCATGGTATGCAACCTATGATCTTGGAAGTTGTGCCAAACGGGCACAAGAACAGGAAGTGGAGAATGACCAGGCGCGTGTTCTTACGGCGTGTTCAGCGGATTAAAGGCTTACCTGAGAGTTATCAGAAAAGCAATCCTAAAGAAACGAAGCTGGGATTTTCACAAGCATGTCCCTCCTTGCAAGATTTCCTGCATTTTCAAAATCTACAAGGAATTGGGTCCTTTTACACTTGTTCGTGAAGTCTCTGATGTCACCAAGGTAGTTTATACCTTTTACTTTTCCCACACATTGTCTTGCTCTAAGAATGCCCTTAATCTTCAGCTGTTTGCACTGTAGGACCTTCAGATCCTAGCCGAAGTCCTACAAATACATTGGACTGCATCTGCTGTGGCAAGACTTTGTAATCTGAACAGATCAGACAAGGTACGAAGAGAAATGGAATCACACTAAGGGATAATGATCCGTCCATGCTCTTAAAGAACTCCTTGGCATCGAAGAAAGCCCAGATCTCTGCCTGAGGCCCTACTGTCAGCTAGCCAAACAGATATGGAAAGACTAATAAAAATCATTTCGATGGTGCCATAGTATCTTATTATTTAATGAAACTGAGTAGGAAAGTAGGAAAGTAGATGCAATGCTTCTAAAGATCTGCATTTCAGCACAATCCTTTCTTCATGAAGGTTAAGAGGGAGGCACTGGGGCAAGAAGTGGTTTTTTCACTGATAACACTTAAGCTAAACTGTTTTGAACAACGCTAATTGCCCCTCAGGTTTCTACATTGCTTTAGGACAGAGCAAATATTGCCACGGATATTTCATTTCTTCCGGGAAGAACGTTTTACACAGGCCACTTGTTGATGCCCCATTTCTATTTTATTTTTCCGTCCTCTGTTTCAGTTCTGTTTTCAGCAGCGTGTTGCAAGCTCTTTAGCCTGATCAATAGTCCCGACGTAGTGCGGTGGGAGTTTTTACCAGCATGACAGGCTGTCTCGCTCCGACACAACAGCAGACCCTTCGCAGCATCTCTGCTCAGCGTAAAAGGTTATCTCTGAATACAGGTAACCGGCTGCCGAAAGCCATTTAGAAGATTTTTGGAGAAGAGGTGGTCAGAGGCAGGCGAGGTCTCTAACCCACGTTCCACCCCAGTAACATGAGAAACTCCGTAACTTATATCATTCTGAGTAATGTTCTCCATCACCGGCAATTCACCTTCCTTTCTTCTTTTATTTTTTCTTTTTCCTTTCTCAGCTGGCTTTGTTGTTTGTGTGGTGTCAGTAGGAATGTGCTTGGAGCAGAGTTATATGGCATCATTTGGAGAAACATTGCGTTAATAACCAGAGTTCAAGGGCAAAGGATATAAACAGAGCAAATTACAAGTCGGAGCAGATATATGGCTTTTGCTAAAAGGGACACAGGCTGCTACTTTTATTTACTGGGTGCTGGAGCGCTTGTAAAAAGGTGCAAGAAAACACGAATACGTTTTTAAATGATACTTCGTAGTTTCAAAAAGCAATGCAAATTTTCAGTCTAGAGAGAAGGACCGGGGGGAGGGGGGGAGAAATTACTTACCCTTGTAGTGACTTTGTGTTTTTTAAACCTACAGTACTCCAGCACTAGCATCGTTCAGAAGTTAGCGACCCAACTTTGCCCTGACTGAAATTTGGAGGTATTAGAGCAGACATTAACAATAAAACAATGGCAGGTTCAGAGCAACCGTTCGTCTAACCTCAGCTGTAATTAAGTTCCTGCTTTGAACGGCTCAATCCACACCCTTGATCCTCGGCGCTCAGCCACCACCTCTCCCTTATCTCCGGATTAGGTGGCGAACCTCCTGCCTCCTTGACTCAGCAAAAACCCAAACCCCAGTCCCTGGAGGGATCAAAGTCTGCTAAAAAGGCTGGGGAGTTTCAGGCAAATTCTGCCAGCTTGTCACAGGGTGGGATTATTTCATTTCACAGCCTGTAATGCAATTTCATGTACTGCTATTGAGTGCAGCAATAACTAACTGGAACATTTTGTTTATCTGATTTTCTGAGGCTGCAGATTCATCACTAGCTTTATTTCATTTTTCTTAAGTGTTTCATAATTTTTTTTTCTAAAATACAAGATACTACTGAAATTCATTTTTCTACTATTGCTAGACATATATTACTGCTGATTACCAGGCAAGATATATAATGTAGCCTATAAATAATAATCTCCTGTGGTGAAAGGATATCCAAAATAAAATCTTTCCTATTTAAGATTCTTTGCCTCTCTTTTTTTTTTTTAAATCAGCTCATTCTTCAAGCATTGTTTTTACAGCTTGTTCTACAAGTGTGCAAAGAGAAAAAAACCACAAAAACCAGTTTAAAAAATTAATTTTCTGAAAACATCTGGTCTCCCTCTTTTGTCACAGTGCCACAGAAAATATTTCATCTAGCAAATTGCAGGTGATTTTTAAACACACAGAAGTTATGAAAATATTAAGGAAGATTTACTCCCATCTAAGGAATGCTATATGATGCAAAAATGAATGCAAAAATGCACATGTAGAGCACTAAAAAAAGAGAGAAATATCGTAATCTTTGCGGGGAAGAAGTATGCAAGAGGAATGTTTCGTTTCACATTATTCACCAAAAAGACCAAACTTTTCTTCTTTTTCCTGCTTGCAGTTTACGGGACGCTTCCTTGCTTGCTGGGTTCTGAGCCCACATTTTTAGGGAAAACGGGGTCCCTTATGATTGTAATGCCATACAATATGGCAACAGATGTGCACGTTTGCATCAGATAGAAGTAAAAAAGCCCAGGAACTGACTATTTGAGTATGCAATTGATTTCTGAAGGGTTTCTTTTTTTTACGTGCTGTGCGCTGCTCACAGCGGAGATCACAATTTAACTCCCGGATCGGTAGAGTTTTATTTTATAGCCGGTGTAAGCACCCGGGCTTTTTGGGGGTCTGTGAGCCGGCTCCAGCGGCAGCACC
>NW_010509678.1:295187-295449 GCF_000687285.1 Phaethon lepturus
GGAAGCCGGCGCTCTCCCTCCTCCGCAACATGAAGCCTATCCAGTTTCCCATATGACATATTCTTTTCCCCCACTGGGACATAATAGAAACTAATCTTCAACATCTAAACATTCAGAGTCGAGTCCTTTTGTGAAGCCTTTTTATCCGTTTCGTTCGGTGCCGGTACAGCGCTGAGCCCACGTGTATTTACATACACGGAGAACCCTGCTGCTCCAAACTCTCCGCTCGGAAGACAGGGCAATTAATCATCCCCAAATCCTC
>NW_010509679.1:0-4725 GCF_000687285.1 Phaethon lepturus
TCTATTGCCTTCTCTTTGTATTAGGAAGAGATAGTGGGAAAAAGCACATCCCAATTTTTTTGGCCGTTTTGCATCTTTGAGAAGATAATGTTTAGTTATTTCATGAAGATTCTGTAAAATTTATAGCTAACTGAAGTTTCTAAAACATGATTAAATCCAAAGAGTATCTGAGGTAGGACTATATCTTGTGAGATTTTGATTCCTTATATTTTGCCTGGTGAAGCATGTAACAGCTTTCATTTTAGATTTTCTGACCTATGAGGAAGAATACTGGTAGAAACCAGATTGAGATATGATGCTCTGTTTGTGATTTAATCTCCCATATGCCTTTTGGAGCAGATCAGTAATTTCCATTATCATTTGCATTAATAAAGTTCTGGAAAAACATGTTAGAGAGTGATTTCTCTCTTGGTCGTAACAGTTCTTGACATTTGAAGAATTCCTTCGGTAACTGTAACAGAAAAATCACAGATGAAAGAATGGAAGGGCAGAAGAGTTGGCACAGATAAACCAGATGTGGTGACTGCAAAAATAATGCAGCTGTGTGAGCATGCTGCCAGTGTCTCATTAGATCACAAGACTCATCCCCTGTTTCTGTGACCTACACTGGCACCGCGCTTTAGCACATTCCTAGCTTTCATGTCATTGTGGAGGTCCTTAGAAAGGCGGTTTAAAACACAGGGTGCAGTCTCCAATTTTTAAACTTTTCCCCCATTCCTCGGTTTTAACACTAGCAGTTTTAAGGAAAGTAGATGTATTTTATCTGTGATGGGGACGCTCCCTGTAGTTTTCTTATTTCTAGGAATAAGATCTGCAGTATATGTTTGTAATAAGAAACCCTGAAGGATGTTTATAATGTTCTTAGTCTTCTTTGTGCACTTCAGAAACTTCTCGTTCTGACAACATATGCATGTCAGGCTGTTTAAATGAATGAATGTCTGGGCTGGAATAAGCTGTGCAGGGATAAAAAAGAGAGGAAGGTTAAAAGCTAAATGAGATAATTTAGAAGATTTACAATCAGCTGTGAAAGTTGTTTCCCTGCACTAAAGCTAATCAAGACAATGAATTTTCATGTTTGTCTTGTACTACAGAGGAAATTGAATCAGACATCTCCTGGGGATTCCTTTATTATTTGGTAGTCACACACTGGCACCCACAGTTTTTCAGCTGCTGGCAGTAAGATAACTTCCATGCACATATGGTAACTAGGCTTCTTGCAAAAAAGTGAAGGAGCACCATTTTCCAACAATCCCAAATGCATATTATCTGATGTAAAGAGATACTTAGATAAGGAATGTGTTCATTTCCTATCTGTAGGGCGGTCCAATTTTGTCAGCTGCATGGGACAGATTTGGGTTTTAGCATCCCTCGTGGGCTGTGTTTTGTTCTCACTGCTGGGAGCGGGAGGATACAAAGAGCTGCTTTGTGCCACTGGGTTGTGGATGGGGCAATGCTCGGGACTAGTGGCAAGAGACGAAGGCTTCCCACCCGCAGCAGCAGCTGCTCCGGTCCCTCTGGAAAACCACGGCTGGTGCAAAAAGAGGAGGAGGCACTGTTTGGTCTGAGTTCACTGAACAAGATGGTTCCCTTCTCCTTGGGGTAAGAGGAAGTAAGCCAGAGCTGCCAGGTAGACCAGGCTGCATAAGGACTGTATTTGTAAATCAAGAAGAACTAAAAAAAGTACACAACAGCATTATGCCTCTTTTTAGACATAAGCCTGTTAGTCTCTTGCTGTTTCAGCTTCCCCCCCCCGCCTTCTTTTGAGGGGCACAAAATGAAAAGTGACCATTTAAGTGCCTTGCTTTGGGTAAAGAGACTACAAAGTCATAATTCAGTTCAAATAATAATGTACAGGTCCAAATAGAGTTAAATCTGGCTCAGGTCATCTGTTTTAGAAGATTAGTCGTGGTTGGGATTAGCTTGCCCTGGTGCTAGCACATGATGTTTTGGTAGTGAAGACTTACTCAGTCAAGTTCCTTCTGGTATCTCAAGATTTATAAACTGTAAGCCAATCTTTGACTTTTCAGAATCTGCAAAAGGTCTAAATCAGTAAAACAAGACTATTCAGCAATTCCTGGCACAGGGGCGTGTTACAGACTGTCCTTTTTTCATTAGGTTCA
This sequence comes from Phaethon lepturus, assembly GCF_000687285.1. NCBI lineage: Eukaryota > Metazoa > Chordata > Aves > Phaethontiformes > Phaethontidae > Phaethon > Phaethon lepturus. The sequence continues at coordinate 2,121 of NW_010509679.1, forward strand.
GAAGAGATAATTAGGACTTTTTTTTTTTTCTGAAAAAAGAATGTGAGAAATTATTTGATTAAAGAAAATGTGCTCCAGATTGCACAGAACTACAGTTTTCATAGATCATTTAAGAACAGCTAAAAAAACCCCCAAGCTGCTACTTCATAAGAGATAGTTACTCAATACAAGCATTTTTTAAAAGGCGATGCCATTAGCTTTCTCTAAGGGAAATACCTATGGAAATCTAGCAGGGTTTAATTAAAATTAGCAGTTGCTGGCATGCCAGCTCTTTCTAAGCTGTGAAAACCAAGTGAAGCTGCTATGACCTTAGTGCATGTAAAGAAAAATAGAGCCAGCCCTCCCCGCCGCCCCGTGGAGCAGGTGTTCCCCATCTGGCCCGGACGAGGAGGGCAGGCCAGGTGCCACCTGCGCGCAGAAGCGAGGAGCAGAGAGCTGCGCTGGTGTTTGCGTGGCTTCCTGGGGCTTGCTTTGTGCTCTCTGATTCTCCTGCGCTGACAAAGGTAACTGGAGGATTGGTTTGCTGGCTCTGTGGTGGGTTGTTTTTTTTTTTCTTTTGTTTGTCGGTTTGGTTTGGGTTTTTTTTAAGGGAAATGTAGTGGGATGTTAAGTTTCTGTCTGCTTGTTACCTGGACATTGAGGGAGAAAAGCGTAAGTAGAAGCTTGCTTTTCCAGAAGCTGGGGAAGAAAAACAGGCAGACAGAAGTTCCTAGGAAGGGGCTGTGAGTCTCTTGTTGAGTAAAGCTCTAAGAGGAAGGGTTAGAAAATGTTACAAGGATAGGGGATCCTGAAGGTGTGGGCATGTTTGTGGTGGTGTAGTACACTTCAGCGTGTTCTGGTTTTTAGTCCTGGACCTAGGAGGGGTACCCCATGTATGGTCCTGACCCTTTACATAAAGTAGGAGGGAACCCATGACTCCATTAAAAGAAGTTGGGGAAAAATGTAATTAAGTGTGCAGCTACATGAGAAAAGAAGCTGTAGCTTATGTGTGATAAAGTAGGTGTCATCTGCTGGCCTGTGATGAGGACTTTTCCACAGAAATAAAAAAGGAGGCCAGTGTGGAGGCTTATAAGGGAGTTTCTGGGTAAAGTTTTCATGAGATGAGCTCAATCCACTTGTCTTCTACAGTAAAACTACGAGACCATCCTAAAAAGGGAATATACAAAATCTGAGGAAGCACTTTATTGTGTTGTAGGTCTTGTGAAGTGGTTATTATTAGTAAAAAAGGGTCACACAACTGCATATCTGATACCTTTGTCAAGTGGCAGTGCTAGTGTATCGCTCTGATTCAGAAAGAGGAGTCTGCAAAAGTGTGCAATTCAGTCTGAGGAAAAAAACGTGTTGGAGTTGTTCTTTTTTTTTTTCCTTACAACGACTGGAGCCCTAATACTGTAGTCATATTTGAACAGGCTCTCCTGTGGAGATGCTTTTTGCTAACGTGCATAATACCTCTCCTTTAATGATTGGGAATATCTGTAAATTGTGGAGTATTGAACAATCTCCTCCTCCTCTGTATGTACACCCCGTGCGCATGGGCTTGCTGCTAGCATGGTGAGGTGACCTTGGATGTCCCTACTCCTCCTTGCAGGAAGGGTTTGCGCATAAGTGGATTTGGCCCTGCGATAGGGCCACAGCCTCTCTGCATGTGGAAGGAGAGAAAAGAGATCCTTCGGCAAGAGGAGGAGGGGAGGGGAGAGGAAGACTTGCTCAGTGACCGCTGAGTTGTGCTGAGCAGCTGATTGTCCCCACCTGGCTGTAGAAATGAAAATATTGTGCACTTCCCTCTGGCTGTTCTCTCAATTCAGCATGTTTTACTTTGCTTCAGAGGAAAACTAGACCTCAATACAGGCATGGTAAACCCCTTTCTAGTGTGAGTGCTGTTCCTGTCCTGTCTGCTCACCATACATCTGACTGAAGCTTACATCTGGGTTTTGGATGAGTGAGCAGAGCTAGTGATTTAAGTCTTGCAACAGGGAGTAGCAGCAACTTCTTGAAGAATGGCTGCTGTTTTTGTAGAAGATACTTCTTTGTGAGGTAACTGTGAGCTTGGATGAAACAGTTGCTCAAAATCTGTGCAGAGAAATCTGTTTAAACTGCTCCTTGATGGGAGGAGAACTGAGGATTCAGTAAAGCCTGAAAGTTGTCTGTGCAAGTATAATGGAAACACCTAACATGCATGATAGCAATTACGAATTTTGGGAGTTGCAAGCAGAACTTCCAGTTCCAGCAAACCAACCCTTAGTTGCTTATGTAGTCTATGAGTGACGATACCTCTACTATATCTGCAAAATAGCTTTGTGTGGCCTACAGGTGCTGGAGTTGAGGAGTACTTGGCATTCTTGTAATGGCTTTCAGGTGTCTGACATATGCTCTTGCTGTAACAGGATGCTAAACGTCATGAACTGCATTGAAATGAGCCAGGTGCTGTTCCCAAATGCTCTGGGTGTACTTGAGTGGAAGATGAAACAATTTCCCAATGAGAGGGGGAGAGATGTCATTGTTTAGATGTCACCCTGTCTATAAGGGCTAGACTATGCTAAAGATGTCTCGCATTAAATTACATTTTGCTTAATTACCAATAAAACAAACATTTATCTCAACTGTT
>NW_010509679.1:4756-37668 GCF_000687285.1 Phaethon lepturus
TCTTTCCCTGAAGTTGAAAAGCACTCAAATGTCACTTATGGAATCTTCTTATGGTATAAATAGTATGAACGGCCTTTTTAAAGTAAGGGGTGGACAATACTCAGTACATTGGGGAATATGGTGATCATGACCTTTAGTTTCTTATGTTAAGGTATCTAATTGCAATGTGTATTGATATTAATGGTAAAGAACTTAATCTGTGAATTTTCAGGAAAACTGTACGCTTTTGGAAGGTAATAGTATATCATGAAATATTCTACATCCCTCCCTGTCCCCTCCAAAGATTTTTTCCAATAAACTCTTACTTGTATGATTTTTAAACTTTAGAGCAAAATAGTCCTGTCTTGAGACACCTGCCGTAAATGTGGGTTTGTTTTTTTTTTGGTTGGGGTAGACAAATGTATGTAACTATCTTATTTAGAGTTATTTATTAAGGTAGATAAAGTGAAAGCTCTCTAACATGTATCTTGCTGCAGCTACTCCTGTGACTTACTGTACTTCCAAGTACTGTACTACTGGATAGGAACACTGCCTGGCCTAGATACCTTCCTAAATAGGATTTGTTTCTAGAGGATTTAGTCACTTCATGCATGCCTGCTGTATTTTTCCACCTCTTCCTGTCTTTAGTGCAAAGTATTTCAAGGGAATCAATGACTTTGGAGTACTTTTAATGCAGTGTGGATTAACTGAAATAAAAATAGTTTAAAGATTCAACTTTAATCAGGCAGGATGTCGAGATCTAAATTGAGCTCTGCAGTTATCTACAACATGAAAGAGAAGTAAGCTTCATACAGTCAGTTTGTGTAGTTCTTCCTAAATTGACACAAATCTGAGTACAACTAAAAAGGTCTTCCATACCTACATGTCTCATTATTCTTAGGAAAGGCCTTATTTATTTCTTTTAGCTGACAATTATGCATCTTATCTGTGATGCCAGTTGATGCAGTGGCCATATTAGATTGGAAGGGACAGGACAGTCATCTTTGCAGGATCCTTGAGGAAGCCTCCTGGGGAAAAAGTCACAAATAAGTATCGTCTTATTATTTCTGTCATGTGAGTGCTCTAATGACCATTGACTGGTGTGCACTAGGAGTACAAAAATCATTGGCTTATCCCAAAACAAAAAATCAGGTTTCTTGGAATGCTGTGTGAAAAAGATTTATGTTATATTTGAGGGAGTTTTCATTAGACAGTGAGCATATTGATGGAGTGTTTTTTGGAACACTCAGACTAAAACTGTTTCTAAATTTTGATGCAAAGATGTATGATGTAGAGAAGCCGCTTCAATCACAGCAACTGGCATGCTGTGGAGGCTGCATTGTGCTGATCATGCAGTGATAAATTTTTATCAGTTTTAAGGTTCTCCTCAAATGCTTAAAACAGTATTTCAGAGCATTCTTGAGGCCTACTAATGAAGAAAATTGAAATATGTTACAGCGACGTTGACCTTTGAAGAAAATTCAAACTTGAAGAGGAGCCTTAAGGCTTTTTTCCAGCCCATCAAACTTGACCTTTCATCATAGTCTGTCTTGTTTTGAACACAGATTTTCACATATCTACATATTCATGTCAGACAAATGCTCCCAATGTCAGTTACCAAGTGAGGTATTCAGAACAGAATAGCAAACACTTTTTGCTTGGTAGCTAGCAAGCATTTTGCACAAGATGCAATCACCTAACACAGAGTAAAATCTCATTTTAGCATAATGCCTGTTGGGTATCACATCAATGATAAGTAACGTGCATGTTGGGGTAAGCAGTTTTAAAAAATAGCTTCAGGAGTAGAATACGCTGGTTTAACTTTTATTCTTGCTATGGGCCTAAGCTGTGAAAGTTTGCTTTATTTCTGTCTCTGTAAGGCTGCTTTTACAAGACCAGATGGTAGCCTATGAAATGTGTAGCTAGGGAGAAAACAGGCCCTCACCACAAGCAGCTAGTCATGAAAACTTAAGGGCTGTATTAGTCTTGATATAAATGTGCAAATAAATCTAGAGTAACCATAGTGCTGATGGGTTTAATTGTGCTGTCTCCAATATACTACCTTGTTTGCTAAACAGTGAATTAGCTAAAGGTGAAGCTATTCCTTGTATTCAAAAAGCTGATTTTTTTACTAGCTGGAGTAAAGCAGATGTGCTTGCACTTTTAGCGATTAAAATCTTGACTTTGTGCACCTGGTGTTGTGCTAAGTTCAGTGGTGGAAAATTACTGATTTTGAACAGTTTTGCATGTGTCGTTAGAATTTTAGTTGGTAAGGCAACATTTCTGGGTGCATAAATGGGCTTTTATTGCAAATGTGAGCACTTTGAGATTTAAATTAAATTAACATGTTACAGTGGACTCAAACAGCAATAATATGTAGTTTATATTTTTGCTTGGATGTTTATGGGAAACTGTTGAAAGAAGTTTGCAAGGTAACATGCACTGCCAGTGGTCCTCACCCTTGTGCGGTGTTCTGTGCTGCCATGCAAATTCTGTGCTCTATTTCTTGAGGTTTTGCTAATGTCTTCAAATGTGAACACACTTGTCCTTGCTGTGACTTGGCGTGCTGTGTCCAGTGCTGCAAATCCAGAGTTTGTATTACAAGAAATGTGTTTTCTGTCATTGGTAAGGGAAAATGGAATTGTGAATTCTTTATACGGATTTATTGGGGTGTGATCTTTCTTGATGGATGTAGCTGAATTGACTTCCAACATAATTACAAGAAGATAGAAAGAATATTTAAAGACGTAGTCTATGGAAGTCCTCTGAGAAGTGGAACTACCAAAGCCTAAGCCTCAAGTTGTCTGCCAACCTGGTATTTGGGGGAGAAGGGTGAGCAGAGAATTAGATTTTTTTTACCTTTCTGCTGACTTCCTTGAAACCTGAAGGGAGTTAAGTTTTCTGAGACAGCTCATCTTTGTCAAATTGAAATTGGCTGGGGCTCTAAAGTTTACTTTTTCTATCTTCTAAGCACTTGCAACAGATGTTGAGAGTAAAATTTTCAGCATGCTGTTTTGTTTTTTCTTCCTTTTGGGAGATATGCTGGTTTTAGTCAAGTATGTATTATGAATGAAATAATGAGCTTCATGCTATACATGATAGTCCACTAACTTCCTACAAGCCATGCACCCAAAGCCGCTTGTATCTGTGCCAGGGAGTCAGAATCTCAGCAGCTGATGCTGCTCTGACAGGTACGCAGGCGGGTTATTCTCTTCAATGTCCTGAAGTCACTAGGAGATTAATAGAGGATACTTCTGTATTAAACGAGACAGCTTTTGAGCTGAAGGGTTACTGTATTTGATTTGCTTTTAGGATTAAGACTGAAGACGGTTGAGTGCCAAAGCATGTATGGTTTGTCAGTTGTGAACTGACACCTCTATGTGAGAAATGAATTGGAAGCAAGAACAGACTTGATGGAACGGGTCTTGTATGCACAATCCTACCAGGGCCTCCAAGTAAATCAAGGGAGATCTTTGTAGGTAGAATTTGAGATGTCTTAGAGCCTTATAAATTTATTTTGTTAATCTAAACTGGAGCTGCCGTAGTAGTCCTCTCTGACCTTGCATGGATTAGTTTAAGTACTTGGACTCGTGGTCCTGGCTGGCTGGAACCGCAATGGGGATGCATCGTTCAGCACGTCGCAGGTGGGAGACCAATAACAGCCCAGTTTTGTCACAACACAACTTCGGCAAGCTAACTTGTACTACCTGAGCAGGCTTTGGAATCCATGCTGAGCTCTGTGTCGCTAATAGCGAGTTCAAAGCTATCTACCACACTGATTGCAGGTTATTAATTCAGGCTATACCAGTATTGTTTTGCCTGCATCTGTCTCAAAAGTGCTATGTCTTGCACATGGCTTATGTGCATATCAAATGCAAGGTTAATATATTGTGACCTACAGAGCTGAGGAGGAGGAAGGAAATAAATAGAAATGAGAAACTGGTGCTTTACATACTTTGGGAAGGAGCATATTTGGACAAGTTATCAATTTGAATCAATCCTAATTTGAACAGGGTATCAGTCAAGAGATCATTCATGTGGAATTATTTGTGGGTAAGTCTGTCCATGAACAAGGTGTAAGGAAGCAAGCTATGGTGTAGTCATATAAAGAACTTCATAGCTGTGGAAATAAACACTGATTCTGTGAAAATGGATGTGCTTGCTAACAAAAAGGTCATGTGCTTATTTAACTGATGATATGAAAATCAATCCATGTGACAAGAAAACATATCAAACCGGAAATCTTAACTCTGGAGATCAGTAGGAATAAAAGTATTTAAACTCTATTGCATGAGTCATTATTTCACTGACTTATTTTTGTTCAAGAGTTAACAATCTAGAAGAAGTATTGATGAATACATGACCACATTGGCTTTCCAAGAAGAAACAAGCTCTGTATAAAGACAATATAGTGGCAAATTTAAATGCAACTGCACAAAAGGAGAGCTATATTAATCCTTTTTTGTTGGCAGTAAACACTTGTATAAACTGAAACACTTGTTAAAAAGTGCTAATTAGCATTTCGGTTCCTCTTCATGAAAAGCAATCACTTATTGCTTCCAGTATATTATAATTTAACTGGTGAGAGGTATTTATACTCCTGTTTACAGTGAAATGCATATTTTTGACTTGTATTTATTGAACTGGCAGTTGCTGTATCACTATAGTCCAGCATAATCAGAAAGTTATTTTTTTAAAATAACAGTAAAACCCAATAGATTGGGTGAAAAGAGATGTAGCTTAAGAGCAAATGATTAAAAAAAAAAAATCATCTGAGAGCTAGTTAATATCACAACTAAATTTGCAGTATGCTTACAAGCAGATAAAGAGTCTGTTGGCAGGGTAGTCTTTTGTCCCTGCCAATGTACAACTAAAATTACAATAGAACTTCCATATTAGTCTTTCATCTTGCAATAAAAAATAACCTTGTAGACACTAAACCAGAGGTGTGGAAAAATGCAGTATTTCTTTTACTGGTACTTTTTAAATTATAGTAGCATTTGAAAAACATGCAAGTTTAATCTTTGGGTTGTATGAGGCAGCACTTGAATTCTGTATTCAATGGCTTCTAAGTAACTTAATCTCTTCCTGGTATTTTCTGCAGTTGTTGAAAGGATATAGGAATTAACAATTTTAAAACAGTGATGCCCTTACTCTAGTGAATGCAGCCATTTCTGGACTTAACTTCAGCGGCTACTGAATCAGTCCCCAGGAAAGGCATTTAAAGAATGTTGGGATAGTTTTCAGTGTCTTTCTGTAAAATAAATCCTCCTTCTCATAAACCTATGAAGAACTGTATTCACACTATACAGATTTATGCTCATTTCATCTCTTAAACTGGATCAAGGAATAATTTTTTTTTTACAAAATTTGTTGACAACCTTAATGTAAGAAGCAATTTTTCACAGATCATATCTGCTGATGTCAGCATCTTCAGAAGTGATTTGTGAAGAGAACTGGCTGAAGATTCATCCCTACAAAAGACAGGAAGAACTATAATTCTGTAGTACTCCTGAATAAGGAATGTATGACTAGAGACCATGAGCCTGGTGCTTCATTTGTTTGCACCTGGTAGTCATTTAATTAGAAGTTAAAGTGGATATTTGCCACTGTTGCCTTGATTTGATAAGTTTGCAGTCCATCTGTGCAGGTGATAGTGGTACATGTGTTCATGTGAAGTGATTTACACTGCATGTGAGAATCTAAACCAAGTTTTATTATTACAAGTCTGGTGTTTCTGTAGTCAAAAACAAACGACAACACATCATCACAACTACTACCAAGTCCCTTTTAGTAGCTAGAATCTCCCTTTACTGTAGGTTTCCTGCTGTGGTGAATTTACTTAATTCTGTGTCTGTACAGTACCTAACATGACTATGTTCTGAATCACGGTGAGGACTAATAAAATTAAATAGCAATGACTAGCTGCTCTAGAATGAGGCATTAGTTCTCTTTGCCTGTACAGTGTCTGTGGCATCGTGAAATATTTTTCCACGAACTTATTTCTGACTTGGCTGTGATGAGCTTATGATGAGCTAATTTTAGATATGGTTAGCTCTTGTAACTTTATTTAATTAGTATAACTGCAGCTGCTGCTGTTGTTTGTGTAAACGGCAGTTTTTGAAGAAACTTCTTTGCCACTGAACACGCTGCATTCTTGGGAGATTGTGGTCTTCACAAGAGCTAGAAGACCATATAAGTGTGTGTCTGTATGGAAAAGCAATAGAATTCTCAAAGGTGCTTCCAGATGGCGTAACTGCATTTTCTCTGAGTAAATTAAGTAGTAAAAAAAAAATCCAGTTAATTCAATGACAGCAGACTTGGAGGCATTTTTTTGAAATGGTTGGATTATTCACTAGGTCAATAGGAGTGTGCTGTAAAAGCCCTGGAGCAAATGACAACAGAGGAAGGATCAATAGTATGAAAAGTATAGTCAGGGATATGATCAAATATTAGTCATTGTATGTCCTATTTGTGGTATTCCTGAGATCTCAAAATGGGAATTTTTTTACATAAGTGTAACTGGTGCCTACAAGCAAGCCGAGTTTGCAGAAAATGTAAGTAGCAAAGTTCCTGTTTGAATACAGGTTTTCATACACCTGTGATTAATAACAAGTGGTGATGTGATGGAAACTCCCCATTAGTATCAGGCAACACCCTGCTTTTCAGAGATGTATGAGTACAACCCCAGTGTCAAGGTTTTTAACGTAATGATATCATGGCTGGATTGTCTCAAAGGTAGTCGCAAAAGTGGCTTGACAAGGAGGAGGATGAAGATACAAACCTTATCTGTGTGAAAGTCAAGTAAGAGGCAAATGGATGAACAGCTTTTTAGAAGCAATAAAAACTGAATTATCCAGAAGCAGTAGGCTTGCCTCTTCCTATTAGGTTTTATTACTGTAGAAAATGTGTCGCTGCTCTGCTTGAGTCAGGAGTGTGAATTGCTTATAGGTTCAACTTGTAGTCTAGTGAAGGGGTATTATTATAAGAGACAGTTTAAGCAGGAGGGAATGTGCCTGTTTTCAGTTGTTTTTCAGATATACTGCTTTAAGTCTTCATAAATGCATGAGTAAAAGGTGTGTGTGATAACATCTGCCTTTTCTCCTAGCTTGCTGTCTCCTGTATCTGTAGAAATTTTGGGCTTTTCAGTTTTCTAATTTTTGTTAAAAAATAAACAAAAATCCCTGCAAAAACAACAAAGCAAAAAACACACAAAAGCTTTTGTACCCTAAGTGCTTTTTTTTTTTTTTTTCCCTTCTGTGAGTAGTTCTCTCCCTGGAATGGCTGGAGGTGGGGACAGAGGTGGAAGGGGTGTGCCATGGCAAAGAAGTCTTAGTTTGTGTCTCAATTTTTTTTGATCTTTGGAGTTTCCCTTTTTTAAAGGTGTAAAAAACCCCTGAAATTCCCTGGAAGTTATTTCCTGCTGCATTCTAGCAATAAAAGCAAGACAGGTGTGAGAGGCCACATGAGAGGTAGCAGCTACTGGCCAGCTGTATCTCCTCGTTGGTGTGCAGGTGCTCAGGTTGTGTGTGCATAGGATAAGGTAACTGTAGTCCCTGCTGTCTCTTCCTTCTACCTGCCTCGCTTTCCTGTAGGGTCGGTACAATCAGAAAGGTATTGGGATTATTGTTGTAGGATTGGGAGGAAAGACAACAAATCCATTTGCTCATGCTGAACTGGGGGAGGGGAGGCCTAAGGTTCACTCTTTGGACCTTAGAAAAAAACCCCAACAAAACGCAAAAAGCACAACATGTATAGGTTGGATGAGTAACCTTTTTCTTTTGTTAATTATGTTTCTTAATTTGCCGCTGACCTCAAAGAGTAGGTTCACTCAAAGGAATTTTATTGAAAGTAAATACAGAACAAGATGCTAGTAGTAGTGGCATTAGAAAGCATGGAGACATCTCGCAAAGTAGATCCTCTATTAATGAGGGAAGGAGACAGTGTTTACCGCAAGGGAAAAGGTGACGTTTTGCTGCATGAACGCACTCTAGGGTTCCTGATGACATTTGCTACTTTCCTGCCTTCCTCAATAATTTAAAATCAGGCAGTGAGTCATGGTGCTGTATTTATCAACCCTATTTAGACTGCTAAACAGCAAACCCCTTGAAGTTGAGGGAAATCCTTCAAGTTGATCAAAAACAACGCAAGTCCACTTCAAATGTAAGCACATAGAGGTTTTAACTGTGAGAGCATCTGGGTTGATAGGCTAAGCTTAAAATTCCTTTAAATTTGCAGTGATGGCAAGAACTTATCTATACTTGCTAAGTAAGTAGCTGTTAGTTCCTTGAGACCTAGTCTGTAGTCATTGCCTTTCACTATGTTAGCTGATTTTTTTGATGTGGGGTTGTTTGTATTGGATCTGTAAATTTCTAAATGTTCCAGGACTTGCTTCTCTGATAGCATTGTAATTCTTAACAAAGAAAGAGACCCTTGGTCAAAGAGAGACAGGGTAACAGTGGAGGTATTTGTGTAGCTAACTTTGGATGCTGGAATTCATTCCAGCCTGGTGTAAATTTGCATTCTTTGAATGCTGCCGTGCTAATTCCTCTTTCCAGGATTGCACACGGGGACTGGAAGGCTCTTCTAGTATTCTTCCTGTCACCTAAGATATCTAAACTGATGGAAACTAGAAGGCCTAAAGGAAAAAGTTAAACTAAAAATGTCACTCTGGCCTCTCTGAGCATGCTGCAGACTTGTATACTTTTGAGTTCCCATCAGCAGGCTTTCTTATAAGAGGAAATAGGTACACAAGTGATAACTGCAGTATCATTCTTATTCCCAAGTCTTTTACCTTTGTGTCACTCTTCATACTATTATAAGGTTTGAATTCCTGAAAATTTTAACTTTGCTACTGGCAGCAAGGGTAATCTAGCCTTAGGAATGCTTGTGGAGAGAGGCTTTCATGTTTCTGGCAGTTATAATTTCATCGTTTCCCTACTTATTTCTTCTAGAGCTCTGACATTCTGGATGTGCCTGTTGGCATGCAAGGTGCTCCTTGTGTTGGAGCTACTCTGTCGCAGCAGAAGCTGACTTGAGAAAAAAAGCAGGGAGTGGATCTCTTCTATATGATTAACCCAAAATTGTTGACTTCTGTTTTGCTTATGACTCACTTCATGAATGATGACATTGATCCAAAGATTTCTGAATTTAATAAATCCTATTTTCAGTAGAATCAAGTCTCAAATGTTGGCCAAGTTAAGCTTAACTTAGACATTCAAAACCATGAATGATTTGAGATGTGCTGGTACTTAACTGCGGTAATTGAAATTCAGGATTTCTTCTCATTCTGGAACTGAGTGTGTGTATATTTCAGAACCTGTTTCTGGGTTTTAAATATTTTCTACAGCGTACTGCACTAATTTTGGAGATTAGAGCAATCAAAGCTGAGGTTTGAAAGGAAATAATGACCTCTATTTCAAAGAGTCTAAAGAGTTTTTGAAGATGGTTTGTTTGAAAGCTACTTTCAAGCTCTTTGCCACTCAGATGTCTTAGAGCTTGATGATTACTGCTAGGAGAAAAGAGTTGGAATAGTGAAAGATAACTTAATGGTTTGTGTGTTCTCAGGGAGCTCAGAAACTGAGAGGGGGGAGGATCTTGTACTTATGATTTTTACCAAGCTAGAAATTAAAAGCTAGTGTATATCTTGTTGGAACGTTTTATGTATATTAATTATAAGGTTTCTACATAAAACATTTTTTTTTGTGAATTTGTGGAATCATGGAAGATCTATTAGAAAGGACCTGGGTGGGTGCTGTGGTTCAAGCTCATGCTCGTTGTAGGACTGTTGTCAATGTTAGGTCAGCTCAGTTGTGTTTTTTGTCTAGCCGAATCTTGAGAGCCTTCAGGGATGGAAATTCCGTGACGTTCCTGGGTAACCTGTTCCAGCGCTGCAGTAATGTTAATCAAGAAGCTGTGTCTAATGTCCAGACTGAACCTTCAGAAGCTGGCAACTGATCCAAGTGATTTATGGGAATTGCATCCAGTAAACTGCTTGCTCACAAAAGACGTTGTTTGGTTTAGCGTTCTTAGCCAGGCTTGCAAAGATGTACACTAGAATTGAAAGATGCTTCTAACTGTTTCGGATGCTTATGCCAAGTGTGAATATACAGTTATGGAACAGCATCTTGCCCCAGATAGAAAAGGTGTTTTCTATTTAGCAAATTTTATCGTTTCAGAAGGTATTAAATTTGTTATTCTTTGCAGTTACAGTAATAAAAGATAAAGTAAGCTTTTTTCCTGTCACAGGAGGCTCGCATCATGTAAGCATTGCTAAATTTCTTAGTTTCCTGTATTATCAATCTCAGTTTAATGGTTTTGAGCTAATTTACAGAGGGTGACAGGTGTTACAAGTTTGTCACACAAACTTGACCAAAGGAACCTTTAAGGAAATGTAATGTAGCGTGACTGTTAGTTGCAATGACATCTTACATAAACTGTTTGACAGTATCATAGTCACTGTAGATTTTATTCTACTTTGAGAATACCAAATATTATATTTTAATGTACCCCTTGTTCTTTTGCCACTTATGGAATGATATATATGGTATCTTAAAGCTCCTGGAGTTTGACCACTATTCTACTTTTGAATGGTTCATCTCTGAGGACCTCGTAGTGTTTGTAGTATTTTCATGGCTAGGACAAATAATTAGTTGTTATCCTACAACTTCATATTTGCTATATCATGTGTAACAATTAAACCTGCCAATTTCTGTGGCTATTGCTAAGAACAGAGACGTTAGCCATGCTTACTCCTTACAACATTCCTAAAAAGAAGCAGGTTCCAGCCTTAGCACAGTGCAGGACACTTTTGTTGATTTAACAGCAGAATGAAGCTGCTGTTCTGTCTTTTTACAAACACCTGTAATGTGTAATCTTTTTTCCAGATGCTAACATTTAGGCTATATCTACATAACATGATGCACTGTCCCTGTAGAGCTCTGAATGAGGGTGCTTAGATTATCAAACAGTTACAGATGCATCACAGCAGCATAACGTTTGGGATAAATAGCCCTGTTGAGAAGCAGAAGGTATTATTCAGAGGAGTGCTATGCTAATTTTGGTTTCTTGTTCTGCAGATATGCCCTAAATTATTCTTTTTCTGAATAATATTTAAAATATATTTCTTTTCCTTATCATCCATGAAGCCATGCATTTTTCTAGCAGTTTCCCTGGATCTTTCAATTAAAATCTGATCCAACAAAAGAATGTTTGAGTCCAGCTTAGCCCAGGAGATCATCAACTTTAAGAGGTGCTTTGGTGTCACTTTACATAAAAGAAAATGTGTCAAACGTGTATATTTTTTCCTGCTGGGAACAAAGGCTGCCTTGTGCTTTTTCAGAGCAGAGTGCTGTTCTGTTCCTTTTTTGAGAAAGGCGGTATGAGTGTACGGGCCAGGGAGGTTCTTTCTATTGATGAGCAAATCCTCACTTGGCTTTATTTTGCACAAGCGATAAATTATTTGTTGTTATGAGATGCAATAGTAAATTAGTAGATCTTTGCTTGTACTTGCACTAAATACAGTAAATGGATCAGTTTTATGTGTGCATGGGGCTTACAAAGGTCACTTCTCTCTGCCATCCCTAAATGTAATATACATTTAAAATAATTTTTTTACAATTTCACTAGGATTTCTTTGATTAAAAGGAAGTTTATTACCCTCAAGACAGCACGTTATTATTAGTAGTGTTCTGGAAATGGTGTTGCTAGCAACATGAGAATAAAAACCCAGATACTTGATGGCTGCAAATGAATCATTGTGATAAGATTTAATTTTTAACACATAAACGGATTCCTATAACTAAAGCTCTGCTGGCTTTACTTGAGCTAGATTATATTAACATAGATGTTCTATATTTATGCAAAACTCCTTTTTAATGTAGTATTAAGACTGAAAATTAAGAGCTTTGGATAATCTAGTGTTAAGGTGAAATACACATCTACTCCTCACAGTATGCTTCTTCATAGCTTTAGAAATTCACAAACAATAACATGCTCTTACAAGTATAAACAATTAAATATTATTTTTAAAACTTGATTTGATTTCAGGTTTAATAGAAATCACAAAATTAACATTTTTCTTTCAAGGAAAAGAGCCTTCACCTTGAGTCTTGGGTAGGAAAATGTCAACTCTAAAACCAATTTCTGTTCTCAATAATGAAGTAGAATCTGCAGAATTCTTTCATGCATCATATGAGCATGGATATTTGGATGTATTTGGTTTTATCGGTAACCAAAGAGCAAAGTTAGTTAAGCTTTGTTTTATTTGCAAAACCTTTTGGGTGTGTTTATTCAAGGCTTGTCCTTATTCTGGGAGTCTTGGGCTTTGATACTTTGACACACTTTTAGCATCCTGCATGTTCCCGTCTGAAGCCTGGCAGTTGTGGTTGAACCCGTGTGAGTCTCAGACTATGGGAACAGGCTTTCTCCAACATGAAGATGGAGGAGTGTAATATACTGTGGGTGGCTGTGCAGTTTTCTTTTGAATTTACAATCCAAATCTACATGTTTTGTCCAGACAGCTTGATATTTATTAGCCAGCAGACCACTGTTTCTCAAAACACAAGCAAATATTTTGGGTGGGTAAATGACTATGTGTTTAGCGTAAGACCATCGTACCCTGAAAACTTCACTGAAGAGCTCTACATAGCTGCATGCAAATAACTTTGTACGGGTTTTAAGTTAAAGGCTTAAAAATCTGTTTTATTTGTTAGGTATGTATTGAAGCGCAGTCTTTAGCATAATGGCAATGGGAGTAGCACTGGGTGGAATGAATTCATTGCTTCCTGTGCTCAACTGATAGAAAATAATGACCTAATGAAACAGATACATTGATTTAGAGCATTTGATTCTGGTCCATGGCTTTAACTTCAGTATCTGTAAAAAAAACAGATCCATGTTTCTTTGTAACACTTTCCTCTGTTAAAAGACATACATTTTTTTCCCCTTAGGATAAGTTTTTAGGCTTGCTTGCTTAGATAATTTGATTTTAAAAAATAAACTACTGAAACTAGACAAAGACTGTTGTTAGATGCGGGTTGCTTCAGAACTCTGTCTTGTGGAAGTAGTAGAAAGTGAGGGGACAGTTATAAAATCTGAGCCTGAATATAGGCTAAAATCAGTGGTTCCTTTTTATGGTCTAAAGATTTGAATGTGTTCAATTTTGGAGATGCTCCAAATAACCTAAGATTAGGTTCTGTATCATCAGCATTACACTTACATAATTACTATTTCATATGCAAAAAAACATTCACTTCAAAATGAGAAATGAGTTAACTTATTACTGAAGCTTCCTGAAGTGCATGCCTGAGTCAGTTACAGTAAATTCATTTAATATTTCAACATCTAATCCATTTAAATGTTTTCTGTTAATATTCCAGAAGTTAGTAATTAATACAAAATAGAATTTTTGGCTTTGTCTGGTTTGCAATTACTGATATTAAAAAAGAAAGGGAAGAAATGTCTGTTTGTGTAACTCTTGCTGATTTACCATCATTACTGTAATGATTTTGGTCACCTGTGAAAGTTATTGTCTTCTGTGTATTGGAGCCAAATGCACATCACAAGACGTCACTTGCCTGGTGTAAAGAGCATTTCCCAAAGGACCTTTTGCCTTCTTGTTGCCTTAACAGTGGCTGAATACTGTCAAAATATTGTGGACTTTGAGCGACAAAGTATAAATGCCAAACCCAGAGTACAGCTAGCTCTATGGAAGGGCTATGAGCAAGTGGTAACCAGAATGCAACCGGAGGACGGGGAGATCTTCTGCCTTACGCTACTTTCGGAAGCTTACTGGGGCTGACAGGACGCGATGGCTGTCACACTTCCCTTCTCCCACCACTCAAGTGCTATGCTCTCTCCTTGTTCAGTTGCTTTGGGGATACTGTGGGTAGGACAGGTTCCAACTTGTTCTATCCTAATGATGTGGATTTACCATCGTCATTCAAGTTTACTGAGTTATAGTAACTTTGTAGTGTGCAACCTAGCTCATCCAAGGTCAGGTTTTGGAGAACTGGGAGTTAGGCCACCCTCTCTAATGTCAGACAGTCACTTCTCTCAGATTTCTTTTTTTCTTAGGAGTGACAAAAAGGAGAATTCATACTAATTCACCTCATCGTCTATGGGGCATGGAGTGTGTGTAAATCTGTCAACTAACATAGTGAGGAGCAGCATTTTGGAATATATTCAGCCTGTGTGTGTTCTGGCTCGAAGTGACACCACGTCTTTCTGACAGACTGTGAAACTGTTCCAAAAAAACCCCCAAAACCCAGAAGCCCAAACCAAACAGAATATTCCTTAGAAGAAAAAGGAACCTGTAGTGGCCCAGGAAGAAAGACTGAAAAGAGCATCTGAAGTGAGTCTAAAGAAGTTGCTCTTTGAGTGTAAGACTTGAGGAGAAGTAGCTGTGTACATAACTCTTTATTACCCTAAAAATTTTTAACCCATCATCTCTTTTTTTTTTTTTTTCTGTTGTTGTTCTAAGAAGCACTGCTTTAGGACCTTTTAGATACTGGATGTCACTTCGCTTTAGAAAGTTTTAGTGACTGGATGCAGTTGTCAACCCTCCCAGCAGGGGACAGAAGAGATGCAAACCTGGAAGGGAAGAGGGGCTGTTGTTGGGCTGCGGCTCTGCTCAGCCAGCTCCGCAGGGGAGCGGGGCCATCGTGCTCAGAAAAAGAAACTGAGGGTCGAGATGTGAGGTGAACAGACTCAGGTGCTGCACTTGCCTTTTTTTTTTTTTCTTAACTTCAGCTCACTGTTCACCCCTCACATCAAGCTTGTATTGTCTGCACGTTGACCTTTGGTCTCGCTTTAACCTGGAGCGGGCTGCCTTAGCAATATTCTGTGGCTAAAGCAAGGCGGGGGTGGGGGGACCGGTGTGCTCTCAAGCTCCATTCCTATGGCAACATCAAAGAAACTGGCTAAAAATGTTGGCTATGTACAGGTATTGTAATTCAGACAAAAAGAAGGGACTTGGAAGTAAAAGTGTGTGTGTGTGAAGTAATTCAGTAAGAGCATTTTGTTTCTCCTAGTCTCTTAAATTCATTCAACTTCCAAAATGATTCCTCATAGAACAGAGAAAATATTTCTGTAACTTTTAATGTGTCAATTTTTAAGGTATTTATAATCCATTATTGGAAAATGATGAAACCTTTTGTTTAGAAGAAGAAAAAGAAAAAAAAAACACCCCAAAGAACAACAAAAAACCCCCAAACAAAAGGCCCAAACCTGTTAAATATTCCTGAATTTTACATTTACAGCTTGCCAAGCCATTCTCCAGCATTTATCAGCCTTGGTTAATAGGGGAGGTCCCAGGTGACTGGAGGCTTGCCCATGTGACAACCTTCTACAAGAAGGGCTGGAAGGAGGATCCCAGGAACTACAGGCCTGTCAGCCTGACCTTGGTACCAGGGAAGATTATGGAGAGGGTTATCTCAAGGGGGCTCCCAGGGCATGTGCGGGACAACCAAGGGATCAGGCCCAGCCAGCATGGGTTCATGAGAGGCAGGGCCTGCTTGACCAACCTGATCTCCTTCTATGACCAGGGGACCCGCCTGGTGGGTGAGGGAAAGACTGTGGATGTTGTCTACCTGGACTTTAGTAAAGCCTTTGACAGCATCTCCCACAGCATTCTCCTGGAGAAACTGGCGGCTCGTGGCTTAGACAGGTTTACTCTTCGCTGGGTGAGGAACTGGCTGGATGGCCGAGCCCAGAGAGTTGTGGTGAATGGCGTTAAATCCAGTTGGCAGCCGGTCACAAGTGCTCAGTTTTGGAGCCAGTCTTGTTTAGTATCTTTATCAATGATCTAGATAAAATGTTCTTTTCTATTTTTTTTTTTTTCCTCTTAGAGATTAGAAAATGCAGATTAAGTCTCATGCTTTGGAACTCCTCTTGGCCTTATACTTGTGTCCCTGTTCTAGTAAAATATACAGTCACAGCCTTGAGGAAAAAGCAATAAATATGCTGCTGAGAGAGGCACAGAAAGCCACAGGGTGCTGAGTTTGAATGCTCCAATGATAATTAAGACAATCATGCAGATCTGGAAACAGCTAAAGATAAGATTGTGCCTTTCCATCACAGAGGTAATTTTTGTGCATTGTAATCAAGTAATCAAATCTATGTATCTAGAAGAGGACTGAAATTTGTGTTCTAAAAGAACAAATTCTTAAGAACTGGGGTTCTTTGAAGATGCAGTTCTCTACTTACTGTCAGGAGGACCTTTCCAGGCTTTAGAGAACATTGTGATTCCAAACATCCACTTAATACAAAAGTTAAATGGGAATAATTATCTTAGAGGAAAGGGAAAACAACAATCAGAAGCAGAAATCCTAGTTATCCTAAATATGGCTGCTTGTTTTTCACTTTTGTCTACCCCTCTCTGAAGAACATCTTAGAGGTGTACCTTAGGGAGGCATCTACTCAGAGGACTAAACTGACAAGACTTTTAGTACCTTCTATGTGGATAGAATATCAGTTAAGGACCAGTATAGCACATATGGTTTGATTCATTGTACAAGGGAGCAAAATGAGCATTCTTAAAATATTTTCTTGTTTTAACATGATTTATTTATGACAGCTTCTCAAAGGTTCCTTTTGAAAAAGGCAGGTCAATGAATGACCCAAAAATTCCAAATTTAAATTTGCTATTTCTTTTTGTTATGATTGGCTCATGGTGCTTTTTGGGCATACGTGGACTATTCTCTTCAGTGTGAGAAGTGATTAGTATTTTAAACTACAACAGCAATATCTCATTAAAATCATTAGCTATCTTTGAATCTACTGGCAATGCCTTAACAAACTCTGCCTTGCCAATTGCGACTCATTCTTTGCTATAGTAGAGAAAGTTTTGGGCTGGGCAGTTTTTCTTCTTTGTTCAACTCGAGTGAACTGGGTTACTGTAAGATTGCAGGAAAAGTGCTGTAAGAAGTCTGAGACTGAGCAAATGAGATGTTATTTTCAACATTTGCATTTCCCTCAACTATAGTCTGATGTGCAGCTGCAGGCTGGGGTCCATGGGGTACCAGCTGTTGGATTTCTGGAGTGCAGGTACTCAACTGCTGCTCGCAGATGTGTGCTTGAGGACTTGTTTCCAATCCCACCTGTTCTGGGGATCATACTTAGGCAGCTTTACTCGACTACAGAGAAAATTCTAGTATAACTGGTTTTTTTTCTGGCTGCCAAAATGCATTGTTGTATAAACCACCTCACCGTTTGCATAATAACCTCACCAGCTGGTATGAGGAAATAAGTATGTAGATGTTCCACAGCCTCTCTGGGCAACCTGTCCCAATAGTTGACCACTGCCATGGTAATGTTTTCTATATCTAAACAGGATTTTCTTTGTTGTAACTTGCCTGTTGCTGTGCACTTTGCAGAAGAGTTTGGATCCATCATCTCTATACCTTCCCACAGGTAATTGTCATCTAACTGCATCTAAAAATAAACAAATAAATCAACTTCTATAAAGCAGCATAACAGGAAAAAAAAAACCATACAGAGCAGAACATGCACACTTAACATAAGATAGAGCTAAGGCAAACAGCATCTTTAGGTTTTGGAATAACCATACCTGAGCATGACCAAACTGATTTGGCAACTAAAGGTATAGGTTGGTTCTACTCCTATGTTTATCTGCTGGGGGTGGTGTGTGTGTGTGTGGAATTAAAATGTCTGGTATCCACTAACTTAACCTGGACACAACTAAATAAACATTTATGTTTATAGAAGATAGAACAGTCTCTAAGTCTTGTGTATGGAGGAATGTTTGGCAAGGGTCCAGCAGATTTAATTTTAGAATGTACTTAACCATTTTTGACCAGCAGTGAGGTTCATCTGCTGTATGCTGTAGTACTGTGGTGTGGCATTGGTATTGGAGCTCAAAGTAGGGATTTTTGCCTATTTTCAGCTCTAGACGCTTGGAAAACTGACTGTAATTTTCAAAACTGGAAAATATAGGCTTTTAGCTTGCTTTGAAATTATAAGGTTCTGTTGCTTCTCAGACTCTGTAAGATATATAAAGAAGGAAATATAGGAATTTTGAACTATTATAAAGCCATAAGTGTAATGAATGTGTACTTATTTCAATACTGTGAACTCTAATACTCTTCCAGTTTACACTTTGAATAACCGCATATCACAGAACAGATACTGTATGTCAAGCCAAATTTTATCATAACTTAGAGCCCTTGGGACTTTGTAACTTCAGCTCCTGTAATACTCTTTCTGTTATTTTTTCTTTACAATTTTTCTCTATTTATGTTGCTGTCACTCTTATAATTAATGTAAATTGAGTAGTTTGATTGGGTTATGTCCAGTAATGTACAGTATTCCTTTCACACAATTTTAAGTCAAACTCACTTTTAGATTTATTGTGTTTACAAGTAAATGCTTTTTCTTTCATATTTCTTGGGTTTTAAGTCTCATTTATTAAAATGAGTTCATTGTTTTATAACAAATATAAAGAACACCATGGTTTTGTTGTATAAAACATTTTGCATTGACTTTTCTGACAGATTCCTCTGGCTGCTCTCTGAATTGAGACCTTTTTTTTTTTCACAATTACTCTGTAAAATGCAAACAAAAATGTTGCTGAGAGCTGAGACTTTCTTAGGAGTTATCTGGATCACTAGTTCTGCCTTGCACGCGTTTCTATTTGATTTTTGGACAGTGGCACTAAAAGTTTTTGCTATAATAGACCGCCCCTTTAAACAATGTCATATTTAACATACAAGTAAAGAAGCATTCAAAATACATGAACCTATTCTAGGTAAAACTTTTTGAACAAGTCTGCTGTTACCATCAACACTGGAACTTGCAACGCTAAACTATGAACCTTTTAGGCTAGTAGCACTTGGACCTTTCTGTGTGTTAGAACATGACTGGGTTCTTCCCACCCTTGCCCCCATGTACTGAAGACTTCATGCCGACATTGATATGAAACATGAGCTGAGACTTAATATGAGGTTTCTAAAAAGGCTGTTTTGCATTCCAAAACCAAAAGCCTTTTGTGTCTGAAAAACTACAAACTATACACCTTGTCGATAGAGCATAAAAATAAGGTGAGGAATTATAGAATCTTTGGATTGAAAGGGACCTTTAAAGGTCACCTGCTCCAACCCCCCTGCAATAAGCAGGGACATCTTCAGCTAGACCAGGTTGCTGTCCGTCCAACTTGACCTGGAATGTTTCCAAGGATGGGGTGTCTACCACCTTACTGGGCAACCTGAGCCAGGGTTTCACCACCCTCATTGGGAAAATTTTCTTCCTTGTATCTAGTCTCAAACTACCCTCCTTTAGTTTAAAACCATTACCCCTTGTCCTATTGCTACAGACCTTGCTAAAAAGTCTGTCCCCATCTTTCTTACAAGCCCCCTTGAAGTACTGGAAGGCTGCAAGGAGGTCTCTCCAGGTTGGACAACTCCAACTCTCTCAGCCTGTCCTCACAGGAGAGCTGTTCCATCCCTCTCATCATTTTTGTGACCCTCCTCTGGACACACTCTAACAAGTCCATGTCTGTCTTGTACTGGGGACCCCAGAGCTGGATGCAGCACTGCAGGTGGGGTCTCACCAGAGTGGAGTAAAGGGGCAGAATCACCTCCTGTGACCTTCTGGCCACACTGCCTTTTATGCAGCCCAGGATACGGTTGGCCTTCTGGGCTCTAAACTTACATTGCCAGCTCATGTCCAATTTTTCTTCCACTGGTACCCCCAAGTCCTTCTTGGCAGGGCTGCTCTCAATCCCTTCATCCTCCAGCCTGTATTGATACCGGGGGTTGCCCCAACCTGGGTACAGGACCCTGCGCTTGGCCTTGTTGAACCTCATGAGGTTCACATGGGCCCATTCCTCAAGCTGGTCCAAGTCCCTCTGGATTGCATCAGTACTGCAAATGAAAGAAAGAAAAATAGTTTCTTCCGAACCTAAAACTTTCCGATGGAGCTACCACAGATTGAAAAGGAAAAAGGAATAATAGCTTGCAGGAGCGGAACAGTAAACTATAAAAATTAATTATTGGAACATTCATAGCTATGACCATGAATAAACAGCAATTAATACGGATACTGTGAAGCACCTTACATAAAGGTCAGGCTGACATATGCTGTGATCAGTGTTGTATTGCTTTTTCCATTTTCTGCAGTAAGATGACTGGATTGTGAAAATAAAGGCTTTTTGTAAGATCCTTGGAATGTGCTAATATTGCTGAAAGTGAAAAATGCTACAGAAAAGAGTAATATAAAATAATAAAAAGACCAGATACTGAATACAGAATATGGGGAAAAAGATACGGATGCGTTCCTTGAGGTTGCAAACTTCATAAAGACATGTATACATTGAACTAATGTATACATTAGTTCAGGAGCTTAGTGCAATCTAGCTACCGAAATACACTGGCAGGCTCGAGACACTTACCGTTCCCTATGAAGTCAGTGCACACTCTGCCACAGGTCTGCTTCTGCAGCCCACATTTTCTCTCCTGCATAGGATACGAACCCCCTGTGGGTTTACATCAGCTGGGGAGCAAGTCTTGCATACACTCTTTACCAAACTCATGCAACGTAAAGTGAATTGCTAGTATGGCGATAGCTGTGAAGTTGGACCTGAGAATAGAAGTTCCCTGGTAGGAAAAACTGTACCATTAGTGCTCTGCAAACCTGTTCAAACTGATGCTCAAGGTAACAGAGAAGCTGTATTGGTAATGTTGATGCCAGGTGCTCTTGCTGCAATGGGTAAAAGGCCAATAAAAAGGTTTATGTATAACTCATTTACACGTAATGAAGCTGAAGGGAAGACACTTTTCCCTTTTGAATTTGAGCCCAATACATTGCTCTAACAGATTCAAAGGCATTTGAGTTTACACTGTTGGGATAATCCTTCTGATACAAGAGATCTGATGCCACATCAGGCAACATTTGTTTGTGTGATGTGAGCTGTGGCAGTAGTTGTCTGACAGCTTCTTGTTTTTTGCTTTTTCTCATATTCCAACAGTTACAGGATGTGAATGTAGGCACGTGATACAGATTTTGCTGTCTCTGTTGCCAAGAGCAATGTTATACAATGCCTTTGCATAAACATGCGATCTGTAACATCTGCAATGTTACCCCAGCACGTCAGCGCTGAGGTCTGTCCTCCAGTGTGTGCATAGCTCATGGCCTAAAGCGTTGTAGAGAAGAAGAAACAAAATATGATTAATAAAATTAATAAATCTGAATATTTCAAATATCAGCTCCAGTGGAAAGTTGATCCATCTTTATTAATGAACTCACCTCAAGATTAAATTACCTTGGCTAGAGAGGTGTCCAGTAACAGTTCATGGGTATGCTCTTAGCTCCCCACACCATAGCCAAGGGCAATCAAATCACCTCACGTGGCTCAGGCAGCGTACAATAATTTCTTAGCCCATGGTAAAAGGTCACAAATTGTAGCCCTCACCAAAAGACACTGGTAATCACTGTTCTACCTAGTTAACTTGCTTTCTCTGCCACTCTGCATATAACCATAAGCTTCAAGGAACAGCGGTGGAAAAGTGGCTGTAGCTCTACCTTCCTCGCTCTCTTTCCCAACAGCACTGAAGTCAAAGTACCCGAGGAGCTGTAGAGCGTCTCTTGTTTGGGTGTAAGTTGTCTTGCTTTGATCACGGTAACAGATTTGTTGTTCTAATGTGGTAGGTTCAAAATTACAATGTTTTTTCATTTAATATTACTGCATGCTGGGAGGAGGAGGAAGATCAGGTCAATTTGGCTCCACTGCCTGCTGTTTTCAGGTCCTGTTAAGAGCCAGTCACCTCACAGAATACTCCATGCTGAGTCTTTAAAATAAATAGCAACCAGCTGCTTGCACTTGTTTAATTAAAAAAGCATAATAAATGCCTGTTCACTGTAAATTGATGTGAGCAGGAATGTGCAATTTTTTTAATGAATTGTTGAGGTTCCTGCTCCCTTATTTATATCAGTATAGTGATTCCGGTCATGAAGCTGTACTGTCTTCCTCTGCAGATAACTTTTTTTACTAGAAAATCTCATTAGGGTTATGGCTGTTTCCCATAACTTTCAGAGGTGTCTCAGACCTGGTCAGGAAAAGAGTCAATATGTAAATGAATCATTCTGACAGTTTTCCTGGCATTTCTTTTTTGTAAACCTCTTGTAGCATCACCGCACTACTGAGGGAGTTATGAGGTGGGTAGCTTACACATGGCAGAAAATTTCATTTTGGTGATAAAAGACCAGCCTGGAAAATGTGCTGTGCATATCTCCATGAGAAATGGTACATCTTACTCAGATGTTTGGATATACCTAAATGGACTGTATAGCTATGAAACAAAGCAAATCCTATCTTGTATTAGTTTTGATTCAGAATAGCTCTGTTACTTCTGAGTGTTTTTTTTTTTTTTTTGTGTGAGACCCTGTTCAAATGACAGTTTTAAAAGGGAAGGAAAACATTCAGGAGCTATTTCTGTAAAAAAAGGTGATGTGCAATGCTGTTGATTTTCAGTCCTTTTGTTACACTTGTTTTCATCACAAAATTTTTGTGATACATGAGAATTAATCCTGCTGAGACTTTAAGGTCTCAGCAGCTCTTCTGAGCTAAAAGCTGGGAGGGCTGAACTAATATTTATTTTTATTCAGCATCAAACAGAAATATAGACAAAATAACTTTTCTGAAGTCAGCATGTGATTAAAAATTTCATTAAATCCTTTATTTGGAACACAGTTTGGTCTGTTTTTTTTTTGGTCTGTATTCAATTCCAATGGGCTGTCCATCCAGGAAGAAGTAGTGTGTCCTTATGGGGCAGCCCCTTCTGTACCCCTCTAGAGAGCCTGTGGGAGGACTGGGGTAACTCACACTAATTATTCTTGCTGAAGTTAAACAGAAAGGTAGTTTCTAACCAGTTTTAATAAAGAAATTCATAGAGAAGTAATAGATCTTCCAGAAACAGTGGACTTAACTACTGGACTTCGGTTGTAATATATAATGTCTTCCTATTTTAAAATGGGTTCTAAGTTGTCACTTGAGTAACACTTCAGACTTGCTTCTCCAAAGTGCTGCAGTGACAGCAGGCACTGGGCTTTCTGCAGCAAGGAAATCTGTTCTGTATTGCTATATCAGGTTTGCTCTTGGTGTTGGCTCTGGGAGTAGACTGCGCATTTGCAATGCAAATGAGAAGCCTTCTTTCACTTTGCTCTTAGTACACGTAAGCAGCTTTCATATTAGAGGACTGAAAAAACATAATAGTCTATACATTGTAGTCCAGTGGTATATCTTACTTCTCATTGATCAGCTCTTTGTTTACTAAAGTATTTTATTCTTATCTAAATTAACATATAGTTACTTAATCTAAACCCACTGTCTACCTTTTATCGCGGGAACATTTGCTTGTTTCTGTTAATCTTTTTGGAACATTCATGGGTCTGATTTTTAAAAAGCATCTACCTCTGCAGTTAGGAATGCCATTTAATCTGTCCCTTCTATTATGTAATCAATAAGAAATAATACGTTTGTCTTTTAAAAAAAAGTTTAATAATTATACAGTGCAAATATGGAGGGAAAAATCTAGACATGATTGACTTGAAATGCACATTGTATCTCCCTGATCCCAACAGAAGTAAGGAATTCTCTCTGGTTTTGAGAATTTTCAGTACCAACGGTGGGAGTGAATTCTATAACAATGCAGCTAATTCACAAACTATTTTTGAGACAGAATAAGCAGCATGACAGAAGTATGTCTTTTAGAGAGATTTATGTATTGGCAAAGTAGTGACTGCACAGAAGAGGAGAGAATTGCATCATTCACAGAGGGCATGAGGATGGAGCAGTGATTTTATGAGAAGATGACTATCGGGAGGAACTCTGACAATATGGAAGTAGGAGTACATTTGTAGCTAAATTTTCCCTTTAGATCCTCATCACCCTCTTGGCTAAATATTGGGGTTGAAGAAATGTGACTTTTATTTAAGATTCACCAAAAATAGGTCTTGGGAGGAATTTGAATGAGAATATGTGTGTGTGGGAGGGGGATGGCATATTGGAGTGAGAAGGCTTTTTCTTTGCAGAGTGGGCAGCACGGAGGAAGTGTGAAAAAGTAGCAGGAGGAGGAGACAAATAGGCATTTCTGACTAAGTTGTTGTGACAAGAGGCAAGGTCCAAGAAATAATTTAGGATGGTAAGCCTGTAAGACCAGACCTGATCTGATACGGTAATGTGGAGGAAAGTACTGGAGAGGTTTGAAGGAAGGACATTTGAACAAAGACAGCAATTGAGCAGGTATTTATAGAGTTGCCAGAAAGCAGTCTTATGAGTACTGAGATGAAATTATAATGTTTAGACTATGAATGAGTTCCAAAAGCCATGGGACAAAGAAAAGTGTTAGATATCCATTATACTGGTGAAAGTTCAGTGAATAAGATATGAAAAAAAAGTGTAGAGCTCTGTTGTGCTGGAAGAGTGAATAATGGGGAAAGTAGAGGGTTTGCCAAAAGGAATGAAAAAATGCAGAAAAGGTTGATGTGAGCAGAACAAGAGGTCTACTTTGTCCATACTAAGCTTTAGCTCACCATCACTCATTCAGGACGTGGTAGCTGACAAAGGAGAGAGCAGATGAACTAATAGGTGTGAAAGCATCAAAAATCTGGTGAGTAAAGCAGATGGGAGACTGTCAAGTGACAACATGACAGGTGAGAAACAGCAGACTTGCAAGCTCTTAGGACAGAGCTATACCAAAAGCTGAATCTCAAATATTTTGCTGCTCAGCAGCCATTGTCACCTACCTCACTCAATATCTCAGTGCAGGCTGTTCTTTCCTTGCCTTATAAATGGTATTGTGAATCCCTCATTCTCGCACACAGGAGAGATGAATCTATCTTGTGTTATGTTAAGTACTGTGCTTTAAATGCGGTTCAGTTAGAATAATTCAAAGCTAAACTCCTATAACTGTTGAAACCCTGAAGACCTGAAAAATGTACTTTGGTGTATTATAATATCTGTAGGTAACTTAAGGCCTGGAGACCTCACAGGCTCGTATTTCTCTATGGTAATGGAAAATTCTCCTCCAACTTAGTTTTTGCAAGGTTAGTACTTTTTTTTTCCATGGAGAGGTATACAGACACCTTTGATCCACCGGAGCTGCACAGAGGTCCTATTTAGAGGTCTGGTTCTTCCGATGGCACCTGCACCGGAACTGCCCTGTCTTGGCTTTCGTGGTGCTTGTGACCAGGCACATGGGGATATGTACAGGCTGTCCGTGGCCCTGCTTCAGACTTGCTGGTACTTAACTGTAGATTTGTTTTAAGGGGATCAGCTCAAGCTAGGGGTAAGAAAATGAATACCATTGGTATCTAGACCTTCCCTTTCTGCACTTGAAGGATGCTATGTATCAGGAGAGGGCTTTGTATCATTAATATCAGCTGAGTGATTTGCCTCAGTCACAAACTTTCAAGCAGCTCAGAAGTACATCTAAAGGCCTGAATAGAGTATGATATCAAAGTGCTATTTAACACAGCCCTGTATGATATCAGTTGTTACGCAGTACTTGCTTAAAGCAATCTGGTTCTGACTTGCCCAGAAGAGATAGCTTCAATATCAATAAAAACCAAAGGTTTCCTGGAAGAAAAATCATAGGTGAAGATGTAAGAACCTGAATATACTGTAAATGAGGCAATTCTTAAATCTGATAACTCTGTTTCCTTTTTTGTTGTGCATAATTATCTCTGTTTCACAGTTTTGGTTTTACAATCCCTTTTCCCTTTCTATTTTGTTTTTAAAGATCTTCAAAGTTAAGAATAGCCTACCTTTCTAATAGCTTTCTCGAATCAGGCATTTCTGCCATTTAATTTGAATACACAAAGCTGCATGTTTACATTTAGAAATGGAATGAGATAAAGCTGATGCAATTTTACATATGATTTAAATGGAAAGGGACTGAAGGCAGTCAAATAAACTTTGAAAATATACCTATATCCATTTTCTGGGAAAGCAACAAGCCTACCGAAGGCTTTTAGCAAACCTTAAGAGGTGCCTGTTATAAGATTATGTACTGTAACATTCTGTTAAAGAAGCACTTTAAAATTAATGTTAGGAAAGTGTTAAATCTTACTAGACTATTTAATTTGGACTTTGGTGCATTCGGGTTTTTAAAGTAAACGTAAAGATTGACATTAAACTTGCAAGGTGGTGCAAAGATCTGGTGCTACCTAGATAGTCCTGTACCGCAGGGATGCTTGGAACCAGATGAGGGCCAGGAAGGGCCTGCTGCTGTGTACCACGTGAACGGATGAATGATGGCTGTAACAGTCCCGATGGCTGCTGAATTCTTGGACACTGCATGGGTAATGATGATAAATCTGTGCCTTGTGCTTTATAGTCCTCTGAAACCAGAGAAAATTGGACATCCTCAGTAACAGCTTTGTTCACATACTTCACTCATATATACCTTATCTTACTTGTAAGAGTTACTGATGGAAAAGAGAAATCCAAAATATCTGTTCTGCATGAGTCTGGCAACAAGATGCATTGTCAAATGGCATCTGAGAGAGTGCTGTGGTACAGATACATCAGCTTTGAACTCAGTAGTGATCATGAGCGTGCTTCGGAAAAGCCACTCAGCAGATGGTAAATTAAAACAACTTCTGTCCCCTAACAAGGTGGGATGGCTTTAAATCACTGACCTGAAGGTTAAAAAACATTTGTCAGTTATCCAATCGGAATTAATATTTCATAAAAGCACAGTTTGCATTTTTGGACAGAACCTGTATTAGCTCTGAGGTGACCAACACACAAAACAGCTTCTGAAGTTTGCCTGGGCTGCGATAAGAATAAACTAATTCGTTGTAAATATTTCTTGTGCACCTTAAATTTTTTTTTGTACTTTCTTTTTGTACTTGTTACCATGGTTTTAGTGTGACAATTCAAAGACAGTTAAAATGTGTTGTGTTTTTTTTGTTTGTTTGTTTGTTTTTTTCCAAACAATAGAAACAGATAAATCTTTGTGGACTTTGAAGGACCTGTTGTAAATGTCTAGCATCAGACAGGAGGGAGACTGTCCTCCTGCTTGATGTAAGTCCTTCCTTTTACGCCTGATTTGAATTTGGTTATTGTATGGTTACTGCTTACCACAATCAATGGATTATTTATATAATCAGCGCTGTAGATTTTAGAGGGCTAATGGTTTCCATTGGTTTTTAAGTGCTTGTGTGAAAAGAAAAGGTTTGGGAAGTTGAGGTACATGTTTCCTGCTCTTTTAATAATCCACTGTCATTGTGTTGTGAAAAGGCAATGAGAAATCTGAGAAGAGTGTTAAGCCAATTGTGGAAGACAACACCTGGATGCTGTAGGACAGCTAGGAACAGGGGACATGACTTTTAATTTCAGATCCTGTGTACTTTACTTTCTTCTCTTTGAGACTTGATCCTATATAGCCCTGTTACAAACATATGTGGTTAAAACCAGCAGCTGTCAATCAGTTCTACTTAACACCACTAGATAACTACTGATTCATGCCAGAACACTGCATATACATGTATATGTTTTGTCCCTTCTTCAGACACAGTCCAAATGTTATAATCTTGGATTAAAGACTGAATGCCACTTTCAGGGTGATACCCATGATAATTGGCCCTAGTTTTAACTTTTTTCCCCCCACACTATATTTTGCATATAACTTTTATTTGACTGAATTTTTTTTTTTTTATTCTGTAGAATAAAAGTTCTCTTTGAGACCCCTGAAAGTTTTTAAATTTGGATGTGTACTTTTAGAGTAAGGGGTCTCAATTTTTTCCTTGTGCAGGAAAGTTCCAAATGGTACTTAAATTTCCTTAGACCTACATATTTTTTTCTAAAAATATTGTATCATGAATGTTTGGGCAGAAAATCAAGCCCCTGGTTGTGGTAGATACTTAATTTATCTGCATTTCTTAAATGCATACCTACATTTCTTAAAAATGATATCCTGGAATGAAGGAAAAACTTGGAAAGACTGAAATTTTTCCTGTCTAGAACACCAGCTCTCTTGGGCATGGAAGAACAGCTGTTGTGAGACACTGCTGGAGGTGCTGAATGGGCTGTGTTGCCATGCAGTGACCTATAAGAAGGGAAACATGTTATGAATAAAAATAAAGATAAATGTCAATGCTGATGGATAGAATTAAGATTTGTTTGCCCACCACATGAGATTGTTTATATATTTTTTTTTTAAATATATAAACAAATAATACACTTGCACATGGAGAGGCATATTCGATGCAGAAGGGAATGTGAAGAGATGTATGAAGCAGCATTAAGAATTGTACAAAGATCTTGATGATTAAGTTAATAAAAAGGAGACATAATTAAGTAAAGTGGATTATTCAGATAAAGGAAGAAGTCATAGAATCATAGGATGGTTTGGTTGGAAGGGATCTTCAAAGATCATCTAATCCAACTCCTATGCCATGGATAGGGACAACTTTCACTAGATCAGGTTGCTCAAAGCCCCATCCAACCTGATCCAGATTACCTTCTGGGGATGGGGAATCTACAACTTATCTGGGCAACCTATTCCAGTGCCTCACCACCCTCATCATAAAAAAAAAAAATTTTCCTTAAGGCTAATCTAAACCTACCCTATTTTAGTTTAAAACTTGTCCCATCTCTACAGGCGCTGGTAAACAGTCTCTTTCCAACTTTTCTGTAAGCCCCCTTTAATTATTGAAGAGCCGCAATAAGGTCTTGCCAGAGCCTTTTCTTGTCCAGGCTGAACAACCCCAACTCCCTCAGCCTGTGCTCACAGGAGAGCTGTTCCATCCCTCTCATCATTTTTGTAGCCGCCATTCTAACAAGTCCATGTCTGTCTTGTACTGGGGACCCCGGAGCTGGATGCAGTACTGCAGGTGGGGTCTCACCAGAGTGGAGTAGAGAGGCAGAATCACCTCCTGTGACCTTCTGGCCACACTGCCTTTTATGCAGCCCAGGATACGGTTGGCCTTCTGGGCTCTAAGCACACACTGCCAGCTCATGTCCAATTTTATTTCCACTGGCACCCCCAAGTCCTTCTTGGCAGGGCTGCTCTCAATCCCTTCATCCCCTCAGCCTGTATTGATACCGGGGGTTGCCCCAACCTGGGTACAGGACCCTGCGCTTGGCCTTCTTGAACCTCATGAGGTTCACACTGGCCTGCTTCTCAAGCCTGTCAAAGTTGCTCTGGATGGCCTTCCTTCTCTCAAGCGTATTGACTGCATCACTCAGCTTGGTGTCATGCACAAACTTGCTGAGGATGCACTCAATCCTGTGACGTCACTGATAAGACAGAAGATAGTATTGGTCCTGATACAGCATTCTGAGGGACACTGCTGACCACAACTCTTTGGATGCAGCCATCCAGACATTTTCTTATCCATCAAACCTGTATATCTCCAATGTAGAGACAAGAATGCTATGAGGGACAGTGTCAGATGTTTTACAGAGGTCAAGGTAGATGACATGATTTCAGTTGGTCTTCCCTTTTCCACCAATGCAGTCACTCCAGTAGCTGGAATGAAATTCTTTGTTACTAACCAGCAACTCATCAGTTGGAAATAATAACCTGATATGTAATAGTCAAGACTGTAGACATTAATATAATATGAGTAAACCCAAAAGTCATTCTAAATTTTAGCAAGCCATCTTTGATATAAATAATGCTAAGAGAAGGAAGTTTGTATATTGATAGTTCAACTAAAAACTATGGTCTACAAAGTTCTACAGTGGCTACTTTTTGTTATTCAGGGACTAGCAAAAGCTACCTGCCTTGCAGTTTCCCTATTGTATAAGCACAGTGCTTAACAGAGTAAATTCAAATCCTAAATATATTGATCATATTTTCAACTGCTGGAAAGTGGCATGGCTCTGCCTTTGATGAAGTGGTGTTCATTTAAAACAGTAAATAATTTTACCCTCTAGTATGCAATAACCTTTAACACATCTGCTTCGTTGTGCTTTT
Source organism: Phaethon lepturus (assembly GCF_000687285.1). Lineage (NCBI taxonomy): Eukaryota > Metazoa > Chordata > Aves > Phaethontiformes > Phaethontidae > Phaethon > Phaethon lepturus. The sequence continues at coordinate 34,678 of NW_010509679.1, forward strand.
GGGACAAAGACCTTTGTTTACAGTTACAGGCTATAACCAAGAGAATGAATGTACTCTATTTATACTTAGTTATTTTTCCTAGTTCTTTTCTGTGAAATGGCTCATCTATGGAGACACAGAAAACAGTGTGAAGTACAGAAAATTATTTTTCACTGTTGAATGAAATAAGACAGACATGCAATGCTTCGGTAGCAGATTAAAACAGTTTTCAGAGGTGGTGAGGAATGATTGCTTGAGTGTGTTGCTCTCTCTGTGCTACAACTTATTTTAAGTTTTAGTGAATAATAAAAATAAATATAGTACTTGATGGAAAATTTCTAATTCATTACAATTTTTTGTTAAAAGGCTTTTTGAAATAGATAGTGCAAACTGGTAAAAGTGACTTGAAGTTATAGTCAAGTCTGCCTGGGATTATACTTTTAAGCCATAATATTTTCCAGTCACGCATTTTCATTTGAATTATTGAAAGAAGATTTTCCTAATGTAAAACTTTTTCTCTAAAAATATTAGTTATTTCTTGCTGAACTGATAGCCCATTCCATCTCTTTGAACTCTGTTTCAGAAAAGTATTTTGTTTAAAGACATTAACAAGTGCTCTTAAAGTATGATTGTATTTCTTTTTAACTCCTCTATGATGTTTGCTTTGTCTACAACTGGAATGAGGAAAAGGAAAAAAAAAAAGAAAAAGAACCTTAGGTAGTAAATATATACTCATTCTCAATACATATTAATTATGCTGTGATACATGATCTAAATCCTGATCTCTGCTGGAGAGGCTCTACTAAAAGGGGAAAAGATAGCTGATGAACAAAGGAGGCCATACAAAAATGAGACAGTCTATTGTAAAAAGTAAACAAATGTCTGGATCTTTTTATCATGGTTTCTAGGATGTTGTGATGATATTCTTCTGAATGATTGGATTTTTTTAAATTAAAAATATCTATTTGTAGCCTGATGTGTAGATGTCTTAATTTTAGCAATGCAGACATAGTAATCACTCGTTACATACATTTGATCGGGATAAAAACAACGTTCTAAACGAGGAAAAATTGCATGTGGAAACGTACCAGCTATCCTGACAGTGTGCATTTCAGTAACAGAATTTCTTTAAACTTATCATTATTTACAATTTTACAGTTCAAATCGTTCTTATTACTTAAATTTTTTGATGGAAAAAAGTATTAAAATAAATTAATAGTATATTCACTTTTTGTTTAGCCCATGTTGATGCTTATTTTCTTTGTTTCTGCAAATTGCACTTCAAATTCGTGGCCATAGGAAGTCTTGTAGCTTATTTTTACAAAACCCATCAAATTACAAAGCTCAGTCAATCTGAAAATGTCACATCAGCAATTTGATCCCTACTGGAGTTGTATCTTCTTTTGCTGCAACATGAAAAGGGCAGTGCTACTGTTGTCCCAAATACAGGTTCTTCCACCCGGTGTGCGGAGAGTCGAAAAACACACAGAATTGAGATATTTGCTTTTATTCCAAATCTGCGCGGAGTCGGGTGCTAGGTGGCAGGCCCACAAAGCCAGCACGCCTCGGCGAACACACGGAAAACATTTATACACTTCGAGCAACAGTGATCAGTATTTTTAAAAGTTGGCTCCGTCACCTCGTTCCCATCGGTTCTCGCAAGCCTCGTCGCCACTTAGTCACGGCGTCCTTCCGCTTTACTGCGCACGCTCAGTGAGGAAGCGGCTTTTGTGAGGAGGGGGCCCAGGAGCAGGTTGCTATTATGCCAATTACATGTTAATTCGATGGTAATTAGGATAGTTTGCTTAAGGTTCAGTAGTTGTGTTCCTTTTAGGAATATCTTGTTCCCTCCCTCAAGGCTGCACCTTGTTAAGGGCTCAGAGACTAAACAACACCCTCAGCTTAATTCCTTGCATACCTTCAACACTACTGACAGGTGAATTTTGACTTCTGCAAACATTTATTTACCCTTTTACTGTAGAACAGCTGCAATTTACTGGGAGTGGAATTGGAAAAGATGTTACCTACATAAAAACCTACAACAATGCAGAAACAACTGAAAACGGAAATATCTGTACAATGCTTTAAAAAAGGTATCAGGAAAAGAAAAATGAACGGTAATGTTTCGTCTTTATTTTTTCTTCAGAAAGATTAATTTATGCTGTAAATTGTGAGGCTGGAGGTCACCAGAGCACTTCGCTTTTACATTAGGTGGGAAGGAAAAGTGGCTCTCACACAAAGGAACAATAAGAAATGAAAAGTAGAAATAGCAAATTAAATCAATAGGGATTAGATCTCAGTAATTTCTTCTACTCTCTTATTACCAGCTGCAGTCATTTTGAGAATGTTTAGTCTCATAGGCATGCTAATTCCTCATCTATAAAAATGTGCATTTCTTAAAAGTACTCAGTTCCTTGTCAGTATAACATAAGGCTTGCTTTTATATATGTGTATATATACATAAAAAAATTGGATACATGCAACACCCGGTGTATTAGTCTGAAAAGATATTATCGGGATGGCTCTTATTTTGGTGAGGGAGCTGATCCACCACCAACAGAGCTTTTGAAACTTTGCTAAAGTTCTTTTTTCTTATTATTGGCGTGATGATGCTGTGGAAATAATTTGTAACAAGAGGCAATAAATAACAGGTGATAACATGTGAAGACTTGGTAACACCTGAAACAAGCTCTAGATATGTACATACAGATGTGTCTGTGTATGAATGTAGTTACTATTAATCGTGTTAAGAGTTATCAGTGTTGACGTGTTGTTACAGCAGTGAGGATTTTACTAGCTACCTACAAGCTCACAGAGACAGGTATGTAACAGTTTGGTTTGAATGTGAAACGAGGTGCATGGAAGAAAATTACAGAGTTCCTTACAATGTAATGGACAATTTTCTGTTTTTCAACGTATAATAATGTCGTGGTTTAAGCCCAGCTGGCAAGTGAGCCCCACGCAGCCGCTCGCTCAATCCCCCTGCGTGGGATGGGGGAGAGAATCGGAAGA
>NW_010509679.1:37699-48639 GCF_000687285.1 Phaethon lepturus
GAGTAAAAGTGAGAAAACTCATGGTTTGAGATAAAGACAGTTTAACAGGTAAAGCAAAAGCTGCGCACACAAGCAAAGCAAAACCAGGCATTCATTCACCACTGCCCATGGGCAGGCAGGTGTTCAGCCATCTCCAGGGAAGCAGGGCTGCATCACGTGTAACGGTTATTTGTGAAGACAAACACTGTAACTCTGAATGTCCCCCAGCTTTATATACTGAGCATGACGGCATATGGTCTGGAATGTCCCTTTGGTCGGTTGGCGTCAGCTGTCCCAGCCGTGTCCCCTCCCAGCTGCTTGTGCACCCCCAGCCTCCTCGCTGGTGGGGTGGGGTGAGAAGCAGAGAAGGCCTTGGCTGTGTGTGAGCCCTGCTCAGCAGTAATGGAAGTATCCCTGTATCATCAGCACTGTTTTCAGCCCAAATCCAAAACATAGCCACATACTGGCTACCGTGTAGAAAATTAACTCTCCCAGTCAAAACCAGCACAAATAACTGAATAGTCTTGTCCTGTTAGTACCACCTTAATAATGAATAATCTGTATCATTCTTGTTTTGCACAGTAATATTTGCTTAAATTTCTTGTATGTGCATGCAAAATTTTGTGCTGAAAATGCTATCGGCTTAAAAATACAGAGCTGCTACCGACTCAGTTCTTGGATACTGTGGAGTGGCTTGTCCATGACTAAGCCTCTGGCTAAGGTTGAGAGAGTAAGCCCAGAGGTATGAGTGCAGTTGAGATTGGAAATGGACTGCCAAAGCATGTGGATGGCTGCAGCAAAAAAATCTGTCCCTGGGGAATTTTTTTGTTTGGGAAGAGTTGGGTTTCCTTTTCCAGACTAATTGTGAGAAAGGAAACACAGAGCAGCAGTTGTAGGGGAGCTGGAAAGGAGTTTCCTAAGTGAACTGAGCGCTGGTGCTGGAATTCTCCTTTGGCTGTGAACAGTGGGGACCTGGGATTATTGCTCAGGCAAGGGCTGGGGTGGAGAGGGGGAAAATGAGTAAGATCTGGAGCTGGGCTGGAAAATGGCTTGTCATGGGTTAGGCAGAGCAAACTTACAGTGGATCTAGATACTGGGATCTATCTAAGAGCAGATGAGATGAGAGCTTTTACCCTGCTTGACTAGCTCTCGCATCAACTTGTTTGCTTGCACACCGTACTACATTCCTTAGGTCTCACCCTCCCTTCCTGGCAAAGAGATTGCTGCTGGTCCATGGAGATGGGGCAGAAAGTTGTTGTGGTTCCTGCTGTGCAGCTGCTCACGGTTATGTAGTTGCAGTCTCTGGCATTACTGACCAAGGTCCCCTGGGTGCCCCTGGCATTTGTCTCCAGGCATCCTTCGTCTCCAGGATTTTCCCCAGCACAGATTGTTTTCTTTGTCTCTTTTATCTCTTCTCTTGTTTTCTAGACAATCTTTTTTTGGGAAACCTTCTTTCTTGCATCAGCTCTTCTTTACAGAACCTCAGGTCCCTGGTTTTCCCTATCTAAACAGCCTATATGCAGAAGAACAATGTGTGATCAGTTTTCTAATCTGTGGTTATGTCTCATCTCTTTTTTTTTATGAATTAGAGGATTCAGGATGTGCTGCTTTTGTTTAGACGTTATCAAAATATGCAGTCAGCCCCTATGGGTTGCAGCTGGCACACAGGCTTCTGTGTGAGAGTTTAGAAGCTGTGTTTTGGATGCTCACCCCTGCCTCACAAACACCCCCCACCCCAGTTATCTGCCCCTGTGTTTACATTCACAGCTTAAGCTACGTGTTGCCTATGACAGGCAGCTAGAGCTCTTCCCTGGAGAAAATTGAGTCTCGAGATGGAGTACGAGTTCAAAACGGCCTGCTCAGTTTTGGCTTGAGAGCAGGGCCGAAGGTCCAGTTACTACAGCTGAAATGGAGACAGCATACCCTTCCCTTACTTTGAGTACGCAAATATCCGCTGGCCTTGAGTCAAGGGAAGAAGACTTGTGACGGGCTCATTCATCAACTTATTCATGTTGTAATTATCTTTCTAAGCTGTAGGTGCAGGACCTTGTTTTAGTGCTGGTTCCAACAGAATACTGTTTACGCTAGTTTCTCAAGTGCACAAAACTGTTTTCTAGATTAAGCTATTTTTGCATCTCCTTGAAGGTAAAAAGATATTTTTCAGATAAATATGTGATAAATTGCAAGTCAGGTGAGCTTGTTAATTTTTAGCAGAATGTTTCTTCTTGTGAGGCCTCAACTGTACAGCAGGTGAATGTGACAGTCTGGCTGGAGTTAAAGTGAGTTCAAGCAGAGCCGGTGACATTTTGCTTTGAAGTCAGATTTACTGGTGAAAAGTACCATAATTTTTTTTTTTTTCCTGAAATATCAGGTTTTGCTTTTAAATAGCTTGAGGTTGATATTCAACAGCTCTGAATTCCCAGGTGATCAGCATAACTCTCTCAGTGGGAAGGTTGTCCTTCCTGACAAAGATGTCACCGTCAGTGATATTTTCTTTGACGCGCATCCGCTACAACTGCTGTGTTTTTATTCTGACAGGTCAAACAGGTGGATATCAAACAAAAGCTCCGTCTCCCCAGGCGGTATCAGATGTGATTCTAGGAGCAAGTAAAATTGATAGCATGTCCTTGCTTGTTTAATTTCTCTTTCTGGGTATTGCATGCAGAGCCCAGAGTGCCACGTTCTCCAGGCATAGTGTCTTCCTGAAAACTCTTGTGATTATGGTTTCAGAAGTATGCTTTCATAGCATGTACGATTTATTCAGTGCCCATGAAAGGTGTTAAGAAAATAAATACTCCTTTCCTTTGCAGATGAAATGGGTATGATTTGAAATGTTGACCACTTGTAACAGAAAGCACAGAGCTTCCTGCTGTCACGTTATGGATTCCAGCTGATAGTCCTAATGGCTGAGTACTACTACTTGCATCCTGAGCAGGCACAACCTGTGTAACAGTACTGATTTTCCAGTGTGAATTGGTCTGGCAAGATGATCAAATTTCCATAATCTCCTTGCAGAGATCTCCAATTAAAATCAATTAATGTGAGGGTAGGTTTAGAGATGAGCACCTAAAGAAATGCACTTGGTCCATTAGACTGTTAGAAGATGATGATTTTAATTAAAACCAGTTAAGAAGGGATCTAAATGTGAAAGGTCTTACACCCTCCAGAAGCTATTTCTGCTTGGGAAATGGAGCAATAATAAATGCCGTGAACTTGTCATTAGTACTCTGGGTGCAGGTGGAAGAGAGCAACAGGAGTTTCTAAGGACCTCACAATCTTGGGAGGTAAAATTAGCATGCTAAATTGCTAGAAGTAGACTATATTAGAGAAGTTTAAAAATTCCACATTACTGAAATAATTTCCATTTCACTTCTATTACAACTGGTGAAGTCTATTTCAATAATGGATTTTTACTTTTTTTTTTTGTTTCATTTTAAAAATAACCTAAAACTCTATGTAAGGCTTTCAATTGCAATTGTGACCACTTAAGTAATTAGACAATTAGAGAAGGAAAGCTTTGTAATAGAACCAAGAAATTCAAAGTGCTTCTTGAAGATGAACTAGCTTCTTAGGTACATATATAATTAGGGAGATTTTTTTCAGTGCTTAAGGAAAAAATACTATTTGTGCAAATGACGGTAGTTAGTTTGAACATCCTAGTTAGTTTTGCATTTTTTTTTCAGGGATGCAATCTATATACTTTAACAATCTTCCCCCACCAAAACAAAATCAAGCCCATAACAAAACCCAAGCCCCAAAGACAAAATGTATGGTATATACTCCAAAGGTAAGATTTAAACCAAATAATTTTGAATGGTTTTCTCCTAAAAATAAGACTATTATTTCCTAGAATGTATAGCAGTTAAAAGTGTATGCTATTTGGCATACTTCATTCTTTCTAATGCCAGTATCTGGCTACCTAATTCAGGTATCTGGATGAGAAATGAGTATTGAATTTATCCTTCTAATCTTAATGTACTGGGTCATTAGTCCCTTTGGGTCTTAGTGTGTAAACTGTATCCTGGATTACTTTTGTCCTTTTTGAGTGGATTTCTTTGGAAACAGGCCTTACTGTCTTCATTTCTCTTTGGATGACACTGCCTGGTGTAATACCTTGTGACTAGAGATGTGTGGCAATCCTCCCTTTCCTAGCTGTGATAAATCTGTTGACTGGTTGAGCTTTCCACTGTTTCCCCCTGTGAATCTGACTGAAATCAGTGTTTTTGAAGCAAAATACGTTAGTCTTTCTTACACTTATGCTGTGAGTGTGTTACAGACTCAGTCATGGAATAGTTGAGGTTGGAAGGGACCTCTAGAGGTCATCTTGTCCAATGCCTCTGCTCAAGCAGAACCATCTAGAGCCTGTTGCCTAGGATGGTGTCCAGACAGCTTTTGAATATTTCCAAAGAGGGACACTCCACAACCTCCCTGGGCAACCTGTGCCAGGGCCCAGTCACGCTCACAGTGAGAAAGTGTTTTTGATGTTCAGAGGCAACTTCCTGTGTTTCAGCTTGTGCCCATTGCCTCTTGTCCTGTCACTGAAAGGAATCTGGTTCTGCCCTCTACATACCCTCCCTTCAGGTATATCTATACATTAATAAGATGTTCCCTGAGCCTTCTCTGGGCTAAACAGTGCAGGTCCCTCAGACTTTCCTCATAAGAGAGATGCCTGGTCCCTTCATCATTTTCATGGCCCTTGCACTGCACTCTCTCTGGAGTGTCTGTGTCTCTCTTGTACCAGGGAACCCAGAACTGGACACAGGACTCCGGGTTTGGCCTCACTAGTGCTGAGTAGAGGGGCAGGATCATCTCCCTCCACCTGCTGGCAACACTCCTCTTAATACAGCCCAGGCTACTGTTAGCCTTTCTTGCCACAAGGGCACATCACTGGCTCATTTTCAACTTGGTTAGTCTTCCTTCACATGCATGCTAAGTTTGGTGTCGCTCTGCATTCTCTGTCTCTTCATTGGGAAAGTAGGTTATTGGCAGCAGTTATTTCAGTGTTGCTGGCATGGCAGTTCTCACTGGCAGGTCTTGGACAGCTGTGTCCTTGTTTTTCTCCAGGACGCTACCAGCTGAGGTGCAAAATCCCTCTTAACCAGCTCTTCTAGGTTGAGAGGACTAACCTATTGCTTTGGTGCAACCCAGGAAGAATAGCCCCTTATGAACTTGTGTAAGGCAAATCAGTATTTTTAGTTGTCTTTGCTGTTGTGGCTTCTACAAAAACTCTCTTGTTTTTTTTTTCTCTAGAGGTTCAGGCTGGAGAATATCACAGCTGACTTTACAGCTATTGCTATCAGACATTATGATATAAGCAAAGCTCTTTGTATGTCACTGTTCTCTTCTGCCTCAGCTATGTTTTGCCAGTTGAGAAAATGAAACCCAAGGGAAGATCCAGATTCTTCTGGTTCCTTTTCTTGAATTTGTGTGTAATTAATCAACTCAGATTACTGGAAAAATACTTTTCAAATCTGTATTTATTGTTCTACAATGACAACTGTTAAAGAGACCATGGCTATTTCCAGGACATTATTAGGAGTAGAGGTTATTTATTGTGATTAATGCTAACTGTAGGTAGACTAACTGCATGAAATCTGCAATTTCACAAACCTTCCCTTAGAAGGTTTGCAGAAATATTGAAAATCAATATAGCTTCCTTCTTACTGTATTTTAAAAATCCACAATTTTTTCTCTTCCTTCAGGGTAATTCATCCTTGTTTTTCCAGCTCAGAAAAAATCTGTGTGTAGTGGAGATGTCTCGTTCAAGTGGGCATGATAACTACCTCATCCATTGTATCTATTGGATGCCTAATATGACCTCTTGCATGTGCACTTCAAGATTGCTATGAGTTTAATTCCTCTAGTATAAAGAAGTTCTTAAACAGTTACTGATTCACTGTCTAAATTTTACTTGTATCTCTATCTCAGGGAGAATGAATGAAACATGCCAGACAAAGGAAATGGTGCAGCTGTTGGCAAAATATCTGGCTAGCCGTAAATGGGAACATTTGGGATCTCTCACCCATCACAATGGATAGTACAAACAGCCAGGGCTATATTGAAATCTTAGAGATTTGGCTCATTCCATTAACTGTTAAAATTCATTCAGTTCGCTGTTTTGCCTAAGTCTGGATTTTAAGATGACTAATCTCATTGTTAATTTACTCATCTGCGTCCTTAGGAAGGAGCTGAATGGGAAGGACTGAGGATTCCATGCTTTTGAATTTTGAAAAGTGGTTCTGATTTACATTTAATTAAACTTCCCAGCTACTTGCAGGTGATTGGACAGATATTTGCCAATATCTAAATTTCTTAATAAGCATAGTTATGAAGTCTAAAAAAATTAGTTAATATAAATATGTTCTTCCTATCAAGATGACAGAAAACAACACTGCACTTCCAAAATTATTGCTCTGTGGCTTATATTGAAGATAAGAAACTTTGAATCATATCTAGCTATAACATTTTTTTTTTGGTACTGCATCTTAATTCTACTTATAATCTCAGAATGGTTGAGGTTGGAAGGGACCTCTGGAGGTCATCTTGTCCAATGCCCCTGTTCAAGCAGGGCTACATAGATCCACTTTCTCAGGACCATGTCCAGATGGCTTTTGAATATCTTCAGGGAGGGAGAATCCACAACTTCCCTGGGCAACCTGTGCCAGTGCTCAGTCACCCTCACAGTGAGAAGGTGTTTCCTGAAGTTCATCTGGAGTCTTCTGTGTTTCAGCTGGTGCAAATTGCCTGTTGTTCTGTTACTGAAAAGAGCCTGGCTCCATCCTCTGTGCACTCTCTCTTCAGGTATATCTATGCATAAGTAAGATGCTTCCTGAGCCTTCTCTTCTCTAGGCTAAACAGTGCAGCGCTCTCAGTCTTTCCTCCTGCTCCAGTCTTTTCATCATTTTCATGGCTCTTTGCAAGAATCATTCCAGTATGTCCATGTGTCTCTTGCACTGGGGAACCCAGAACTGGACCCAGCACTCCAGGTTTGGGCTTATTAGTGGTGGCAGCACTCCTAACACAGCCCATGATACTGTTAGCCTTCTTTGCAGCAAGGGCACATTGCTGGCTCATGTTCAACTTGGTGTCCATCAGCATCCCTAGGTCCTTTGCTGCCAAGCTCCTTTCCAGCTGATCAGTCCTCAGTGAGGACTGGGGTTATTCCTCCCCAGGTGCAGGACTTCTCCTTTTGAACTTCATGAGATTACTGTCAACCCATTTGTCAAGCCTGTTGAGGTCTCTCTGAATAGCAGCACAACCCTCTGGTGTATTATTAACTCCTCACAGTTTTGTGTCATTGGTAAACTTGCTGAGGGTAATTCTACCCCGTCATTCAGATTGTTAATGAAGGTGCTACCAGGATTGGACCCCATATTGAAGCCTGGGGTATGTAGCTAGGTACTTGCCTCCCACCAGACTTCATACAGTTGATCATCATCCTCTGGGACCAGCTGTTCAACCAGTTTTCAGTCCACTTCACTGTCTGCTCATCCAGCCCATACTTTATCAGATTCTCTATGAGGACCTTATGGGAGACAGTGTCAAAAGCCTTAATGCAGTCAAGGTAGACAATGTCCAGCGCTCTTGGTAGTGGATAGAGGAGACGAGCCTCATCTACCAAGCCAATCATTTCATCAGAGAGGTTATCAAGTTGGACAAGCATGACTTTTCCTTTGTGAATCCATGCTGACTGGTTCTAATCACCTTCTTGTCCTGGTAATGGTTCCTAGGATTAGTTGCTCCACCACCTTCCTAGGTATTGGTGTAAGGGTGACTGGCCTGCAGTTCTTTGGGTCCTCCTTCTTGAAGATAGTGACATTTGCTTTCCTCCATTCTCGAGACACCTCTCCCAATTGCTGTGATCATTCAAGGATTATTGAGAGTAGTCTCACTGTGACATCAGCTAGCTCCCTCAGCACTTGTGGGTGTGTCCCATCAGGGCCATTCATTGGATTAATAAATGTCCAATTTACATAAGTATTCTTTAATCTGATCCTCTTCCACCAAGGTTTCTTGCTCCAGACTTTACCTGTGGTCTCTAGGGTCTGGGATTTCCAAAGGCCAGTCATGCCTTCTGAGACTGAGGAGAAGGTGGTATTCAGTACCTCAGCCTTCCCCATGTCCTGTGTCACCAGGCCCCTGGTGTACTTATGCACTTATAGAAGCCCTTCTTGTTGCCTCTGACATACCTTACCAGAGTCAACTTCAGGTGCGCTTTCATTTCATTCAGAGTGTATGAACTTCTGACACGCATAAATGAGGTACCTGTTCTGCTTATACCACTTGTAAGAAAACATCTCTAATAAAACATGTATATTGCTTCCTTGTACCAATATTAAAGCTAACACTTGCTTTATTACTCTCTGTAGACATAAGAGCTGTGATTATGAATAAAGAAATGTATTATGAAGAGCTTTTAGTCAAATGAACCCCTTTGACAGATAGTGATTTAACATAATGCATTTATAAATGCCATATGCTATTAAGAGGATGTCTGCCTTCAAAGGGGAAGAAAAAACAAAACCAAAAAAAGATTAAAACCTGTAGAGAGTTTCTGAAGCTGAAAAAAATCATAATGATTTGCTAGTCAGCAGCATTAAATAAAGTAAGTCACCAAATAAGAAGTTGTGGTTGACAGCCATTTCTGTTGCTGTTTTCATAATCTGATTCCCAAAATTACGAAATAAATATACTCTTCAGTGATTTAAAGCATGTACTGTTGTTCCCTGAAGAAGGAGATGTATTTATCAGCAGCAGTCGATATCAGGAACTGCTGTCTACAATAATGAAAATCTGGTTTAGTGTTCAATATATTCACACTCTGAAAAGCCTGCTCTTCCACATAGGAAGCATATGCATGTTCTTGCACATTTTTGTCTCCAGGAAAAACACGTGAAGATATTTTCAGGTAGAAGGTCAGAAGACTTATCCATCTACTTCTCCCAGTGAATCAAGAAAGAATTTTGGGGAAAAAATATTGTAGCTGAACATAACTTTATATAGAACTGATGGTCTTTCAATGCACACTCAAGAGAAGCAAAACCCAATGCATTTGCTCTAAGACACCATTTACAAGGTCTCCAAATCTACTTGTCAGACAGAAAAGCATAATGTTATGTTTGAGAAATCATAGTCCCAAAAAATGAACATACCACCTCTGCCTCTTGAGATTAAATTTTTGGGAGGTTGTTGATCAATGCCAAGAGTCATAAAGAGGGAAGAAAACTACCTTCTCCTATTTGCCACGTAGAACATTTGTTACAGATTTCCCTTTTGGTATTGAAGTGTTTTGGCTGTTGTGATGAAGTTCAGAACATGATATTTGGATTTTTAGTGACTCTTGACTTTTATCCCATCTGCAAAATAAAGAAGGTACAGAAAACAATAGTATTCTAGAAAAAATGCACAACATAAGATTCAGGAGACTTAATACATAATTCTATAAGTAAATGAAACATTTAACAGTGCTGAACTTTCTCTCCCTCTCACACTTTTACAAACTACTTAGTCTGATATTTGGAACTTGCCTATTTTCATTTCTTTAATGGGGCTTTATAAAAGAAATGTGCTTTTCTTCTGTACTGGAGAATTTCATGCACAGCCTGTAATGTCAATGTTGTCTCTGGGTAAATTTATATTCCTCAGATTTTTTTTTTTTTTTTTTGCATTAGCTGAGGTACTAGGATTAATAAATTTATGCTCAGTGATGGATACATCCCCATGACAAGGTGTAAAATGAGTATGTGTTCATTTAGAGCTCTGACATGGAAGCTTGAAGAGAAAAGACAGGTATGAATTAGGAAAAGGTAAAATCCAAGAGGTTTCAAAATGCTGTAATTGAGCTTGTGCACAAACTGAATAGAGTGGAAATTTTCACAGTGTCATGTGTACATACGTCTCTGTGAAATTGAACCGTTCACTCCAACACATGCTTGCTGCATCATAAACTTTGTAATATATAGAAGAGTCATTCTGGGTGATTTAGTGCCATTCTGAAGAGAGAAGAGTGGAAAAAAAGGTGAGGAAAAAATCTTAGGCAATAACCATCATAAACCCTCGCAGCTGATCTTTGAGTCTATAAGGAAAATTGTTCTTTTTTCCTAATGAAAGTGAAACCAGAACAAAGCTGGTGATTAGCACACTGTTAGTGTGACTATACCTGTAGTAGTAAAACCAGCAGAAAACATACAATGTAGATAGGTACGAATTCAGAAATGGTAGAGAGCATCAGGCCAACCTACACTGTATGTAACTCCTTGTGTTTTCCAGAGTTAAACCACTTGCTGTCCTTTTTCAGATATTAAGCTCTGTGCATTTACAGATCAGCAAATTACATATTTTAAGTAAATAAAAACAATGGGCTGACTTACTATGGTGAAACATTAGACTTTCTTTGTCGTGGAAGAGTTATTTTATATCTGAAACAAGCATGAGGATGGTATGTTCTGCTATCAATGGACATTCCTTGTAGTGGTAAACTTGAACTTGATGGACTTTTAAACTGTATATACAGCCAAGTATGTATGTATCTTGTTATGCTCAGATAAAGAGACTTCTGGTGGTATTTGTTATTTGAGCTACATTTTTATATCTTTGAACACCTTAAACTTTGTATATAGATAATGAAACCCAGCCAGCACAGGTTCATGAAAAGCAGGTCCTGCTTGACCAACTTGATCTCCTATGACCAGGTGACCTGCCTAGTGGATGAGGGAAAGGCTGTGGATCTTGTCTACCTGGACTTTAGTAGAGAAGCTGGTGGCTTGTGGCTTAGACAAGTATACTCTTCACTGGGTAAAACACTGGCTGGATGGCCAAGCCTAGGAAAATGTGGTGAACAGAGTTAAACCCAATTGGTGGCCGGTTACAAATGGTGTTCCCCAGGGCTCAGTATTGGGGCCAGTTCTGTTTAATATCAATGATCTGGACAAGGACTGAGTGCTCCCTCAGTAAGTTTGCAG
>NW_010509680.1:0-29128 GCF_000687285.1 Phaethon lepturus
ACTCCAGGTGGGGTCTGACCAGAGTGGAGCAAGGGACAGAATCATGTCCCTCGAGCAGCTGGCCATGCTGCTTTGGATGCATCCCAAAATACGGTTGGCCTTCTGGTCTGCCACTGCACATTGCTGGCTCATATTCAGTTTTTCATCCACCAGTACCCCTAAGTCTTTCTCAACAGGGCTGCTTTCAGTCCACTCATTGTCCAACTAGTATCCATATTTGGGATTGCCCTGACCCAGGTGCAGGATCCTACACTTCGCCTTGTTGAACCTCACGAGGTTCACATGGGCCCACCTCTCTAGCCTGTCAAAGTCCCTCTGGATGGCATCCCACCCTCAGGTGTGTCAGCTGCACAACTCAGCTTAGTGTCATCTGTGAACTCACTGAGGGTGCACTCAATCCCACTGTCAAGATGCTAAATAATACTGGTCCCAGTACTGACCCCTGAGGAACACCACTCATCACTGGTCTCCACCTGGACATTGAACTGTTGATTGCAACTCTTTGAGTGCGACCATCTACCCAATTCCTTACCCACTGAGTGGTCCACCCATCAAATCCATGTGTCTCCATTTTAGAGACAAGGATGTTGTACAGGAGAGTATCAAATGCTTTGTACAAGTCCAGACAGGTGACATCAGTTGCTCTTCCCTTATCCACCAATGCTGTAACTCCATTGTAGAAGGCCACCAAATTTGTCAGGCACGATTGGCCCATATTGAAGTCATGCTGTTTGTCACCAATCACCTCTCTGGTTTCCATGTGTCTTAGCGTAGTTTCCAGGAGGATCTGCTCCATGATCCTCCTGGGCACAGATGTGAGACTGACAGGCCTGGGTCTTCCTTTTTGACTTTTTGGGGATTGTATTTCCTCTTTTCCAGTCGTTGGGAACTTCAGCAGTTTGCCATGACTTTTCAGATATGGGTAGATGACTAGTGGCTCAGGATCATTGGATCTTAGGTCTCAAAAGACTTTGGAAAGCCCTTTTACAGGTAAACATTGCTGTGAACATTATGGTTCTCTAGGTTTTCCATGGATGGCCCAGCTCTTCCAGAACTGTTCTCTCCCACCACTTAGGATGACTGAACTGCTAACAGGAATGGCCTGACTGGTGCTTAACTGGTTGTCAGGTCTGACAGCTGAAAGCATATCTGAACCTTTTGATGACCAACAGCTATCCTTTTAACCAGAGAATGGAGGACACAAAAATACACTCCTGTACATCTGGTCCATCTTGTTCCAGTTGTCTACTCAATCATCTCAGCTGAACTTCCATCTGTAAACCTGGCACCACTCCTGCCATGCTGTATATTCACTGCTTAGGCTCTCTACAGGGGCGAGAGGCAGTTCCAAAGACAATATGGGCATGTTTTAAAAACTCTCACATCCCACCTGCTAATGAAGCCTACCATAACCCATAGAGGACATAGGGTGATCACCCTGAGCTCGCAGGATGTAAGGCCTGATGGACAACCCCCATGTCAGAGCATCTTGCCTTGTGCTTGCAGAAGGACAAAGAGCCTGGGGTATTGCCTCATATTAAAGCAACCCACCCCCTGCTTACAGAAAGCTCTTGTGGCCTAAAATATTTGCTAGCACTCCTGTTTTGGTAAGCAGAAAAGCTTTACTGTGGGGTTTGGATGGTTTAGATGGAGGAATAACTTCAGTCCCTGACTCTCACCCAGCACGTGCAGCCTGTGATGACAGACTGCAGGGCAGAAGGCCCCACACAATCAGGGGAGAAGCAACAGGCAAGAGAGGTAGATCAGGCAGGGAACCACCGTGGGCTTGCAGTGCCAAGGGCCTCATGGCTTCTGCCACCCCGACAGTGAAGTGCTGCCCTGTGCACAGGTCAGTTCCCTGTCAGCTCAGCCTGCATGTGAGGCCAGAAGACAGAAGTGGCACAGGGGCTGGTCTGATCCTGTGTCCCAGCAATGGCAGCTCAGCTCCTGGCTGGACCCCAGTCAGAGAAGCAGTGGCCACAACCCCACCATAGTACCAGTGGTGAAGAGAGTGCCCAGGGGCACCAGGTACATTTCCTCACAATCCATGAGAGGCTGAAGATGGCAGCACTGTGAGGCCACACCAAGTGTCACCATGGCATGAGTGGAGTGGGCACTCATCTGAGGTTCGTGCAACAATAAGGGTGGGACTTGCCTGAGTGATAGTGCCAAGAGCCAGTGGGAGAAGGGTAAAATGGCTGGGGACCAATGGGGGCTGGGAAGGGTGGGGCTGTCTCCTCTGTGTGCCCCGGCCAGAGTGTGCCCGGGGGTGGGCCTGTCACCGGGGAGGCTGTGGCCAGGCGGGGCTGGAGACCTGGCATCACTGCAGCATCCAGGGCCCTGACAGCCAGCTCTGAAGTGATCGGTGGAAAAGCATTGTGTATTCCAAACAGAGACAGAAAAGAACCATCAAAATTCATGAGGGATATTAATTTTAATATATATGAGAAAGAGAGTGACAATATGCAACCAGTCGTGCTCTGCATGATGAATTGCTGTCCACTCACATGCAGTGCTTGCAGTAATATCCATTTGCAGTGATATATCATTTTCTTTATTGTTTAATCTCATAGCTCTTTATTAGCACATTGAATTTTATGGTTATTTCAGGGCTTGTGGGGACATGACTAGAAATTGTGTGTAACATCCCTCCCTCTGTGACACAAGGCCTCAGTTCAGCAAGTTCACAAGTGAAATGCTCTCTTGCTTTACCTTGGATGAATGGTTTATGACACATCTCACCTTTTTAATTTGTTTTTAAAAACAAATTAAAGATTTTCAATGAGGGAGACTTTTCCTTTTTTTCATGTCAAATTGGCAGTGGTCTATCTCCCTGAATGCAGAATGGGTTTCTCTTGACTTGCATTGACAAGAATCAGAGTAAATGTCCTTTGAGGAAACTACTCAAGAGGTTTTCGCATGGGAGTCTTCCTGAAAGAGGAAAGGATTTAAGTGTGTCATGTGTAAGAGCATTTCTAGACACAAGTTTTGCTTCAAATCTTGCTTCTGCATCAAATGACTGTTGTAAACCTGAATTTCAGTTGTGAGGAGGGACCTCTAAATTAATCTCAGAGAACATGGCAACCATCACATTGAAAGAGATCAGCTAAGATGTTGAACAGAGTATCTCTTTAATCAGCTCCACTGAGCACAATGGGACTTTCCAAGTCCTTTAATGATATTGAGTAAGATCCCGTATAAAATCAGAACAAAACAGATAAGATAATACTGGCCAAAGGAGCTGGTTTGTGATGTGATTAAAGAAAAAGTCAGAGGATATTCCAGATGTCAATTAGAGTGATGAAAAAGTGTTACAAGAGCAAGTGCGAGAATATTAAAGTTTATTAAAGTAGTCAGAGAAATAAAAATATCAGCAAAAATGATAATATTATGAAAAAGTTTTGATGAATAGTAAAAAAAGAATGCAGTTTCAACAGTCAGATGGAGAGTACATGATAGCATTACAATCTTGACAGGGAAGCAGCTCTAAAATGCAGGAGTACTCACTGAATTTCTTGAAAAAGTAATATGAAGGCAGAGCCAAAAAAACCGGGATCCGTTTTCTTCCAGATGGGGAAGGATGTTGAACTGTAAAAGATGCAGTTCTGTTAGAATAAAAGATGGCAGCAACCTGCTTCAGTTGAATAGCCTAAACTGCAAAGAAGAGTAGTCAAGAAAACTGGAATTGCTTCAACAAAGATTTGGATTCTCTAAGGACTGAGAAGGTCCTTGCAGGATGAAGTGTGGCTGAGCAATGTGATTCTTCATTTTTAAGGCCCATTCTTCATTTCATAGCCCCATAGGAAGAAAGTCCTGTAAGCCTTGTCTCAGTTTTAAGGTGAACATCTGATCCCTCGTTTGCTTTTATACAGTGGGAAATGTCGGTGCCAAATGAGGATGAAGAGCTCTCAGATCAGGTATTTGTACAGGTGCCTGTGGCTGTGCTGCGTGTTAAGCAAGTGGGATATCAGGACTCAAGGAGTCAATGAGAAGACAGTATTCAATTAAATGAGGGGAGAGGGGAAGGAAATATTGCTTCAGCAATTAACAGGTTTTGTATGCCTTGAAACCTGACAGTTTACAAACAAAGCAAGCCTATTTTCAGCTACCTTAAAGCCTGGAGTACCTAATCCATTGTGTCTTGTGTATCATGTTAATGAGTAATTGGACTTGAGTTTCCAGTACTTGAGCTTCAGAAAGAGCTGAAGCAGCAAGTTTGAGAACAACTATCTGTAAGAAAAAGGAACTAGCTTAAGGCATTTGGTAAATCCTTTTGGGTTCAGTGTCATATTATTAATAGAAAAAGCAATACAGATAGTAGAAATAATTTTTTTGTACATCCAGAAGTTATTTCGACAGACATTAAAGCTTGTTTTGCAGACTGAAAAACTGATTCCTAAGTGAGGGAATGGAACATGTATTTGACAGTCATGTAAGGTTTGGTTAGGAAGTAACATTTGAAAAATGATATTTATGTGAAAAGAAAATATCTTTGAATAAAGTCAGTAATATTGCAACATGGGGGATGGCCACAATGGAGTTTGTCACTTTACTGTAATTTGTTTAGATGGTTAATTCCAGCTATATCACAGCCCTGTGATTGTTAGGTGGTCCATTAGTCAAAAAGATTTCTTTGTAGATTTTGGGTTTTGTTGGTTTTTGGGGTTTTTTTTAAAACTTTTTGGGAGAAGCTGTGAAACACATTTTCCAGTCAGCTTTCCAGGTCGCAGGGAAAGGTAGAGGTAGTGTGTTCTTCTTTTTGATTTAGCTAATGTTTGGTATTTACTAGAAGGCTAAATCACATTGTAGACAGAGGTAGTTAACTTTCAGCAATTAACTGACAATTCTTAAGTTGAAGTAAGAACGCACTTTCAGTGCTGAGCATGAGATAAAAGCATTGCAGCTGGTAATCCAAAAATGTATTCTAATGTGACTTGAAATGTGACTTTAAACAAGCTTTTAAAAAAATGTGCATTAATTAAAACATGGGAATTTTAAAATAAAGTGGGATGCTTTAACACACTTTTTATGTTTCTAAGTATAATAAGGCTGCATCAAGCTAATGCTTTTTATTTTGTCAATGGGATGGAGATGCCTAAATAATAGGGATGATTGGGAAAGCCTATTTTGGCAACTTCATTAACAATGTCACCCTGATAAAATATAGAAAGGCATCTACAAAAGTGCTCTTTATACCTTCATTATTTTTCTGCTATGCTGACACTGCATCTCATGTTTATACACCAGAACAAAATGAGTTTGTGAGTTTGCTTCTGGATTTGGAATTAAAATGAGGTGCCTGTGTTGTCCCACAAACGGGGTCTGGTACCTGGTGTGCAATAAGCCAATCTTACACACAGAGCCAAGGTATTTATTTATTTCATGTTTGCACAAAGATGGGTGGATTTTTGCTGACTTCAGGCCAGTAGCCTTCTTCTATCCTTGTTATCTTCCTTGTAATAAGATGTGTCCTTGAAGTCCCTCTTATCAATCCCTCTTCTGGAGGTGGGTGATTAGTAAGGCATACAAAGTAATCAGACCGAAATTAAACAGTGGCACCACTATCTAGACATTAACCCAATCATATGGTTGTACTCAGTCTACACCTATATGAAGAAAATCCAGAATTGTTGACTCCTGAGAACTTGCTTAGGTAGTGATTTAGACTGGAATAGCCATTCTGCGTGTTTTTTCTTATGCTTTCTCAGCGTTACAAATTTCTCATTTCTTTTAGAATATCTTTCCAGCCTCATATTGTTGTATAACCTTGGTGCTTTAAATTCCTGCTCCATTATGTTTTTTGTGGGGAAACTAATCTGCCATTACAGTTCTTCTCCATTTCTGCAAACGGAAGTAGTAGGCAGATAATGTATACCCATTTTGTTTCATTCCACCTGGTGTGCAAGTAAGCTAGAGTCAACCATAGGTATTGACCTTGACTATTTTACTTCCTTCAAGAAGAATAAGTTAAACAGGGAACCCTGTTCATTCAAATAGCTATATTGTGTGTTGTTACAAAATTATATTCTCCATTGCAAGCCCATGGTGCTGGGATGGATGGGAAGGGAGCTCTATCAGTATTGGAAAGGATAATAAACAAACAAACCAAAAGCAAACTGTAGCATTGGTGCAACGTTTCAGACTGAACACTTATAAATGTCTGTGGCCTATGGAGCATTCAGTATACTTCTTGGATTTATGTTTTGAAGTTTGTTCTGACAAACAGTTTACAGAAGTGAAGCAATGATCAATGTCAAGACTGGAAAAGGAGTGCACCGTTACGGTTGCAATTTTCAAAGGCTAAATCTGGAGGTCGTTCTGTTTCACACTGCTCATGGACAGCAAAATAGTTCATTGGTATTGTTGGTTCTGCCTCCAGACTATTAATTTAATTTTTCATATGCAGGTCTATTACTGTAATCATTCAGCTTTGAGTCATTGCTTCCACTATATCACCAATCACCAGGTCATTGCCTTTTGTGGCATTTATGACAAATCTGCCTGAAATACTCTTGTTTTGGAAGTGGAGACAGCTCTGGTTTGCTGCTAGTCAAACTAACCTAGACAATGCTAATCCCCAACACACACTCATTCCAAAAATGCAGATGAGAAGATTTCAGATAACTAGAAATACCTGCTTGGTTCTTCCCTTTCTGTCTCTTCTTTCCATCTAACTAGTTCTCCAGTGTGTATTTGTTCATTCATCTGTTAGGTTTAGTCTTGCAAGGTATTGTGTAGGTTTAACCAAGGTCATTCATTAACATGTGGAAGTGTAGATGCAGTGACAGACAGTAATGACAGCAGGTTCCTCTGTATCACAACATGGTCTTGACAGTGTTATATTTATATGAAGAATACATAGGAAGAGGTGAAATACTTCTGGATGTCTTCTTGCAATAGGGCAGCATATTCCTGAGTTTTGCAGAACAAGTGGACTTCAGTGTGTGTCTGATCACACTACATTAGCTCATAAACAGATAGCTATCCTTATATTTTCTTTGTCTTAAAAACTCTTGGATAGACCTTTGCCAGAGGGCTAAATTTGTATGGTTGAAATCAATTTCCTAATTACCCAAATAGAAAAGAAAGAGTAGGTTAAATAAAAATTGAGCATGAATCAGATCTTGGAGGAGGTAAGTTGGTTTGCCTGAGTTCAGATCAATTTATCTCAATATGTGAATGTTTTTCAGGTTCACATTGGCTGGAATACAGTAAAAGAACTATTTCCAATCTCCTGCTACAGAAGAATTTTGAATGTCCTAGAGAAAACCTCCTCTGTGCGTCTTTGTGTTTCTACTTTTCTCTGCTGTCTGCTTTTTCTGTTTCCCAGCACTAAGCACAATGCTGACAAAGGTTGATCTCCTTCTCCTTTCTGCAAAAGGAGTATTTTGTCCTGTTACATTTTATGGACAAACCCATGCAAGACATTTTGTGATTGTGGAGACATGGTCTGAAATGAAAGGAATTCTTCAGATTAGTTTGTCCTGAAGTCCTGAGAAAGTTGTAGGGGAAAAATACTACTTAATATCTAGTTCAAGAGTGGAACCTTGCAGGAGGGTAAGGCTCGTCAAGTTTAGGAGGAGCAGCTCAGAATCAAACATTCACAAGGAGGATAGTCCTTTTTGGCACAACTGTGAAAATATCTGCAACTACCAGAATGATCCCAGGCTCCTCTGTGAAAAGGTAGCTCTTCTATATTGGGTTTGCATGGCAAGGTTTTGGTAGTGGCGGGGGGGGGAGCTACAGGGATGACTTCTGTGAGAAGGTGCTAGAGGCTTCCCCTATGTCTGATAGAGCCAATGCCAGCCGACTCCAAGACAGGCTCATTGCTGGCCAAAGCTGAGCCCATCAGTGACAGTGGTAACACCTCTGGGATAACATATTTAAGAAGGGTTAAAAACAGCTGTGCAACTGCAGCCGGAAGAGAGGAGGGAGAATGTGTGAGAGCAGCAACTCTGCAGACACCCAGGTCAGTGAAAAAGGAGAAGGTGCAGGTGCTGCAGGTGCTGGAGCAAAGATTCCCCTGCAGCCCATGGTGAAAGACTGTGGTGAGGCAGGCTGACCCCTGCAGCCCATGGAGGTCCATGGTAGAGCAGATATCCACCTGGGAGGACCCCACAGTGGAGCAGGTGCATGCCTGAAGGAGTCTGTGAGCCTGTGGAGAACCCACGCTGGAGCAGGATTCTGGCAGGACTTGTGGACCTCTGGATAGAGGAGCCCATGCTGGAACAGGTTTGAAGACAGGACCAAGTATCTGCAGGGTATTGAGCTCCCTGAGCTGGAAGACAGGGATGGAGAGCACAATAAACTCATAATCCAGCAGGAAACAGTTAAGGAACTGCTAAGCCACCTGGATAACCACAAGTCTATGGGGCTTGATGGGATCCACCCAAGAG
Source organism: Phaethon lepturus (assembly GCF_000687285.1). Lineage (NCBI taxonomy): Eukaryota > Metazoa > Chordata > Aves > Phaethontiformes > Phaethontidae > Phaethon > Phaethon lepturus. The sequence goes on from NW_010509680.1 coordinate 8,397, forward strand.
TACTGAGGGAGCTGGTGGAGGAGCTTGCCAAGCCACTCCCCATCATTTATCAGCAGTCCTGGTTAACAAGGGAGGTCTCAGACGACTGGAGGCTTGCCAATGTGACACCCATCTACAAGAAAGGCTGGAAGGAGGATCTGGGGAACTACAGGCCTATCAGCCTGACCTTGGTTCCGGGGAAGATTATGGAGCAGTTGGTCTTGAGGACGTTCACAGGGCATGCGCAGGATATCCAGGGGATCAGGCTGGATATCTGAAAGGCAGATTGGATTGGATTGGAGCATGGATTCCTGAAAGGCAGGTCCTTCTTGATCAACCTGATCTCCTTTTATGACCAGGTGATCTGCCTAGTGGATGAGGGAAAGGCTGTGGATGTTGTCTACCTGGACTTTAGTAAAGCCTTTGACAGCATCTCCTACAGCATTCTCCTGGAAAAACTGGTGGCTCATGGCTATAGACAGGTCTACTCTTCGCTGGGTAAAGAACTGGCTGGATGGCTGAGCTCAGAGAGTCGTGGTGAATGACATAAATCCAGTTGGCAGCTGGTCACAAGTGGTGTTCCCCAGGGCTCGGTTCTGGGGCCAGTCCTGTTCAATATCTTTACTGATGATTTGGATGAGGGGATCGAGTGTTCCCTCAGTATGTTTGCAGATGACACCAAACTGGATGGGAATGTTGATCTGCTGGAAGGTAGGACGGCTCTGCAGAGTCATCTGGACAGGATGAATCAATGGACCGAGGTCAGTTGTATGAGGTTTAACAAGGCCAAGTGCCGGGTCCTGCACTTGGGTCACAACAACCCCATGCAATGCTACTACAGGCTTTGGGGGTTTTTATGGGTAAGAATCAGGGGTAAGGCCAACAAGGCAGATATTGGGGTGAAAGTCTGATATAGAACACCCAACCAGGATAAAGAGGCAGATGAAATATTCTATAAGCAGCTGGGAGAAGTCTCATTATTGCCAGCTCTTGTTCTTGTGGATGTGTTCAGTTTGCCAGATGTCTTCTGGAAATACAATACAGCAGAGAGGAAGCAGACTAGGAGGTTCCTGGAGAGTGTGGAGGAAGGAAGAGTGTGTGTCTCTCTTCCTGACAGAGCTGGTGAGGGATCCAACTAGGGAAGGTGCCCCGCTGGACCTGTTGTTTGTGAACAGAGAAGGACTTGTGGGTGATGTGGCGGTTGGAGGCCATTTTGGACATAGCGATCACAAAATGATAAAGTTTTCCATTCCTGGAGAAGTAAAGAGCGGGGTCAGCAGAACTGACTGGAGGCCAGACTTTGGCCTGTTTAGGAGACTGACCGAGTCCCTTGGGAGGCAGTCCTGAAGGGCAAAAGTGTCCAGGAAGGCTGGACATTTTTCAAGAAGGAACTCTTAAAGGCACAGGAGCAGATGGTTCCCATGTACCAAAAGCTGAATGGGGAAAAAGATCAGCCTGGCTGAACAGAGAGCTTTTGCTGGGACTCAGGAAAAAGAGAAGAGTTTATGACCTTTGGAAGAAGGGGTAGGCAGCTCAGGAAGACTACAAAGATGTTGTGAGGTTATGCAGGGAGAAAATCAAAAGGGCCAAAGCCCAACTAGAACTTAATCTGGCTACTGCCTTAAAAGACAACACAAAATGTTTCCATAACTACATTATCAACAAAAGAAGGGCTAAGGAGGATCTCCATCCTTTATGGGATGTAGGGGGAAACATAGTGACAAAGGATGAGGAAAAGGCTGAGATACTTGGTGTCTTTTTTGCCTTAGTCTTTCATAATAAGACCAGTTGTTCTCTGGGTACCCAACCGCCTGAGCTGGAAGATAGGGACAGGGAGCAGAATGAAGCCCCTATAATCTAAAGGGGAATGATTAGGGACATGCTACACCACTTAGACAACCACAAGTCTATGGGATTGGATGCAACCCATCATCAGAGTACTGAGGGGGGCAGGCGGAGCATCTTGCCAAGCCACAGCCCATCATTTATCAGCAGTTCTGGGTAACAAATGACTGGAGGCTTGCCAGTGTAATGCCCGTCTTCAAGAATGGCTGGAAGGAGGATCTGAGGAACTACAAGCCTGTCAGACTGACCTCCGTACCAGGGAAGGTTATGGAGCAGATGATCTAAGTGCTATCACACAGCACATACAGGACATCCAGGGGATCAGGCTCAGCCAGCACGGGTTCCTGAAAGGCAGGTCCTGCTTGATCAACCTGATCTCCTTTTATGACCAGGTGATCTGCGTAGTGGGTGAGGGAAAGGCTGTGGATGTTGTCTACCTAAACATTAGTAAAGTCTTTGACACCATTTCCCACAGCATTCTCCTGCAGATCTGTCTACTCATGGCTTGCACAGGTGCACTCTTCACTGGGTAGAAAGCTGGTTGGTTGGTTGGGCCCAAAGGGTTGTGGTGAATGGACTTAAATCCAGCTGGCAGCTGGTCACAAGCGATGTTCCCCAGGGCTCAGTACTGGGGCCAGTCTTGTTTAATAATTGTATCAATGATCTGGATGAGGGAATCAAGTGCCCCCTCAGTAAGTTTGCAGATGACACCAAGTTGGATGGGAGTGTTGATCTGCTGGAGGGTAGGAGGGCTTACAAAGGGATCTGAATAGGCTCAATTAATGGGCCAAGGCCAATTGTATGAGGTTCAACATGGCTAAGTGGCCGGGTCCTGCACTTGAATCACAACAAACCAATGCAATGCAACAGGCTTGGGGAGGAGTGGCTGGAGACCTGACCAGCAGGAAAGGACCTGGGGTGTTGGTTGACAGCTGGCTGAACATGAGCTGGCAGTGTGCCCAGGTGGCCAAGAAGGCCAAGAGCATCCTGGCCTGTATCAGAAATAGTGTGGGTAATAGTGTGGCCAGCAGGAGTAGGGAAGTGATCCTGCCCCTGTACTCGGCACTGGTGAGGCTGCACCTTGAATCCTGTGTTCAGTTTTGGGCCCCTTACTACAAGAAGGACATTGCGTTGCTGGAATGTGTCCAAGGAAGGCAACGAAGCTAGTGCAAGGGTCTGGAGCACAAGTCTTATGAGGAGCGGCTGAGGGAACTGGGGTTGTTCAGTCTGGAGAAGAAGAGGCTGAGGGGAGACCTTAATCATTCTCTACAGCTACCTGAAAGGAGGTTGTAGCAAGAAGGATGTTGGTCTCTTCTCCCAGGTAACAAGTGATAGGATGAGAGGAAATGGCCTCAAGTTGCACCAGGAGAGATTTAGATTAGATATCAGGAAAAAAATTCTTCACTAGAAGGGTTGTCATACACTGGAACAGGCTGCCCAGGGAAGTGGTTGAGTCACCATCCCTGGACGTATTTAAAAGATGTGTAGATGTGATGCTTAGGGACATGATTTAGTGGTCAACTTGGCAGTGTTGGGTTTATGGTTGGACTCAATAATCTTAAAGGTCTTTTCCAACCTAAATGATTCTATGATTCTTTGGACTTCACCCCATAGGAGATTTTACTATTTCTGTAACACTTTCTGTTGTATTGCCAGGTCCCACTTAGTATGCTCCATTTGGAGAATTGATGTATTTAACTACTCAAAGAGGCTAATAAGGAACCCTTTTCAATGTATGGTGGTGTTCTTTCAAAATGATCTCTCTTTAAGGCATCTCCCTGGTGTTCATCTTTCTGAGTTTCTCTGCTAATTATTTTTATTGGATTTTTTAGAATACAGAAGTGCTTACAATAAAAGTGATATATATTGCTATGTGAAACTGATGTTAATGCAATAAAACAGTTATGAGAACATATGGGTATTCAGCAAGTTACAGGTTTTTGGTATCAAGTAGCTAATATCTGTCACAGGAATGGAAAATGAGAGAGATTTTCTGTTAGGGGTGAAAAAAAGGAAGGAAACAATCACCACCATCAAAAGCCAAACCCAACAAAACTTGACATGAGGGTTTGTCTCCTACCTAGCAGAGCATGCCCATGCTTGAGATTCCTGGGTGCTGCCATAATCTACATGCTTGTGAAGCTATCTTTTGTGGGACCCCACAACACCATTTTTGGAACATGAGGCCTGGGACTGAGTGGATTCCCTCATACACACTGGTTTTGATGGTGAGAAGTACTTCTTTCTTGGGACCTGAGGGAAGACAACTGTGCTGAACATGATGAAAACTCTGAAACTCATGAAACTCTGTTCCTCCTCCCATTTTGTGCTGATTCTTCATTCATGGTGCTGTAGGATGTTCTTCTTCTGCTTAGTTTCCACAGTCGTACAACCTCAGAGGTCTTCATCTTCTAACATTCTGTGGGCAGGTCCTGTCTGGTCAAGGGGAAAGGTTTGTGAGATGGTGAGAAAAGGAATGGTGGAGTTAAATTTACAGAAAAGATTCAAGAGGAATGTGAAAGTGTCCAGTGAAAAAACAATAATAATAAGGTGAGAGGAAGGAGCAAATGGAAGGTCATAAATTCATATTGATAACATAATACTGTTTTTTGTTTTGTTTTGTTTTCTTTTTTTGTAATTTAACCCCAGCTAGCAACTAAGCACCACACAGCTGCTCACTCACTCCTCCATGGTGGGACGGGGGAGAAAATTAGAAGAGTATAGGTGAGAAAACTCATGGGTTTAGATAAAGACAGTTTAATAGATAAAACAAAAGATGCGCATGCAAACAAAAGCAAAACAAGGAATTCATTCACTACTTCCCATTGGCAGGCAGGTGTTCAGCCATCTCCAGGAAAGCAAGGCTCCAGCACATGTAATGATTACTTGGGAAGACAGACACCGTAACTCTGAACATTCCCTTGCCTCCTCCTTCTTCTTTGCTGCAGCTTTCTATACTAAGCATGACATCATATGATATGGAATATCTCTTTGACCAGCCTGGGTCAGCTTGTCTTGGCTGTGCCCCCTCCTAGCTTCCTGTGCACCCCCACTCTTCTCACTGGGCCAGCATGAGAAGCTGGACTGTCCTTGACTGCTTAGCAACAACTGAAAACATGAGCACATTATCAACATTTTTTTTCATCCCAAATCCAAAACATAGTCTCATACTAGCTTCTATGAAGAAAACTATCCCAGCTGAAACCAGGACATTGTTGCACTGCTATTACACTGAGGAACCCAGATCATGGAGACTCATGGAGGACAGCAGTGAGAAAGGTCCCAGCCCCAAACTGCTGTTGAACTAGGAAATGCAGTGTATATTTGTGTCCACCTGTTCATCGGTAGAGCTTGGGAGACTACTAAAAGTTTCAGAATGAAGGTTAAGCTTTTTCTGGAATAGTGAACCTCTGTGTGTAGAGACGTTTTCACTGAAAAGACTGAGGAATTTAAAGATAATCCTTGTTATTTAATGGCAAGTTTACCTGTAGATACTTGTTAAATGTGTTTTGAGATGAACAGAATTAAAAAAAGAAACTGAGGGTGAGGAGAGCCAGAACTAAACTCTTATGCTTCTAAAATGTAGCTGTGCAGATGTCAAAGTCTAGAAACTGAGCAATGAACCCAGTTGATGATGGATATACTATATTTCTTCCATTCTGCTGGCATCAAGTCTGGAGCTATGAAGCAGGCACCCACCAGCTGATACAATGCATAGAAGTAACGCTCCTTAGAACTGTGATCAAAATTAGAGCACAAGGTCTTGCCAAGACCCAGCCAGCTGAAAACTCTTGGGATGGAGGAAACACATCTGAAATTCCAACTCCAACTGGGATTTCAGTTCTCAGCATGCAAATCCTGTGTGAGCAACCTTCCTTGAGGACAGGTGGTTCTGCAATCTTTTGTGAAAAACTGTGCTCTTTTCTTTTACAGAATAGCAGAAGATAGTAGTGCTGCTCTTCAGCTGGTTCTATAACAGCGTAGGAGTTGGTCCACTCACTCATGAAGTGAAAAACTTGGTCTCAATGCCTCAACAGCTTAAGGGGCTATGAGGCTGTATCTGTCATACACAAGGAGAGTCCTTAACTACAAACCTGCAGACTCATTTAGGGAGAGGCAATTTCCACTTACCTCTTTGGAGAATGTACCCCATGTAACAAAGAAATTCAACTTCACAATAACAGCAAAGAGGGAAAGAAAAGGACGTTCACCCTGTCTTCTACTTGTTCGGGTATTTATGTAGCAAACAGGCACTTTTTATTCTGCTCCCACTTTCAGGGAGAAATCTGTATTTTTACTTCATATAAAATACTGTAAGAGTTTCATTGTGGCTTTAATGGTGCATTTCATTTGTGCTTTCAGCTTTAAACTGAATCAAGAATTGGACCACGTGATGAATAAATTATCATATGTTTCTCTCATAATTTTCCTATTTCACCAAGGTGGAAAAATCAGACCACTTCTGCAGTTCTCCGAGTTAACCTTTTATATACCACAAATCATTACAATGAGCAAAACATTTTTCCCTGCTTTGGGCACATTCCTAAGGTAACCCCAAGGGTAAACTGTTTTTCCTATTGCTTTTGGTAACTCTGCAGTGTATTTCCAGCAGCCTTGGAGCTCATTAAATAAAACTCTTCATGCCCAAAGGATGGGAGGCAAACCTCTCAATAGACTATTTCTGTACCAGCAAGTGCTAGATGCACAAGGGTGATTAAAGCACATTATAACTGATGCACAATGAACTGTATAAAATAATTCCTGACATGGACAACTCAGTTAAGAAGTATGAATGAGAAACAGGTGAATTAAGTACAAAACCATTCCTGTCCAGAATTTATGGACTACAGCTGATTCTGGCATGATGGTCTTTCTCTCATAGGCTTTCAGAAATGGTCTGTCTTGGCGAAGGAGTGGAAAGACATAACTAAAATAGCTTAGGAAAAATATGAGGCACACAGAAACTCACTGCTTTTGATGCTTACTTCTTCAAAAGCATCATGGAAAAAAAAAATTCATGGTGTCAAATAATTTTACAGTAACTACTTTTATTATGAGAAATATCTTTTACAGAATAATTTCAGATGATTAAATATTGTTTTGGTGTGATACACATAAATAGGTGTTTTCATTTTTACAGTATATGTGAAGAAAGATGATCCATCATTTATGTAGCAAAGATAAAAAATTTCCAAGTGTACCTATGAACCTGGGATAAACAAATCTCTATATTTGCTACTGAGCTCTTAGTAAAATGTGTATTTCTAGTTACGAGTATACAATCTTTTTTAAGATTTATAGGTCATTTCTAAAACATATCACTGGGAAGACTGCCAAAAAATATTTCTTCTTAAACAAACCACAAATAGCTATTGTCAAACAGGAAGTGAAGTGATATGCATATGAGGATAATACTACAACTTTGTACCTTATGAGTAAAAATAAGATTAAATTGTTCCATGAATGCCAGACCTTATGAAGCTTGATCTCTTACTGATCTCAATCCTTCATCTGCTCGGTGCGCTAGGTACACCCGTTCACTTCTTTCTGCAACACTTTCAGTACTGAAGTACTCCTCTGCTTCCTGTCTGACCCCAAATTACACTACTTTTCTTCTGCAGGCTCTATATCATCCCTTGTATCCCTTAAATTTCTTCTTCCCTCTTTATTGTTGGCTGGCTAAGAAAGAGGATGAATGGTTTGGGGTAATGAAGCTGATTGGCCAAAAAACATGTTAAACAGAAAGTACAGGTATTAAAATCATACTGTTTTCTTCTTAAATGTACAAATTAGAGTCTTCTCTAACACAGCTGAATTTGTAGGAATTTCATACCTTTGAAACTTTGATCTCTATCAGATATTTGCGAAACAGAACAAGAAATTCAGAAGTTTCTAAGGATAAGAAATGCAGACATACAATCAGCATGATGCCTATAAAAACAAAGCTGATGGGAGGAAAGCTGAAAATCTTTACTGTATGAAAACAGTCTGTGAAACCGTAAATTATGCTGTAAATTTTATAGCTGTAGTCCAGAATAATTGACAGACCTGTTGTTTTGTCCATTTGAGTCTTTGTGATCCAGTGAAAATCTGAACTAATTCATCAGCATTTTAACTGAGTTTGCTGACCGGACTTTACATTTTACCATAATTTTCTTCCAAATAAATTCATAAAATGCCTGTGTAGAAGTCACAGGTGTTTTACTTCAGTGGTGGTCTTTTGACTATTAATTTTAGTATCGTTTGGGTATTTCCTTCTGAAAAGTCATCAGCACAGACTTCTATTTAACTCTGGTGGCCTGCGTGTAAATAAATATTCTTGTAGTGGTTCATACAACAGTAAGATACAAGTAATGCGCTTCAAATATTGATACTGCTGAGGGATTCTTTTAAAAACTTCACATCTGTTCTTCAAATCAACACAAAACCCAATGCAGAGTTCAGAAGGTGTGAAACTCTAGAAGACAAACCCAAGGCTTAAAATGTCTACATTAAACTCTGCCAATCAAAACTTCAGAATGCATTGCTCTGCAGAAAAGATCATGCAGTCTCAAATTTCCTTTCAGACTCACAAGCACCTGATCACTTTTTAATTCTAGTGAGGAATAGAGAGATGCCTATGCAGGAATCTTTGTAATTGAGATAATGAGAAAATGCCTAGTCTTTTTGTGTCTAGAAGACTTTTGTTCAAAGTAAGTACCTTTTTTTTTCTACTTCAGAAATCATTGATTCAGCATCTAATCAAGTTACAGATAATTAAAAGCCCAGTAATTTAGAGTTGAATTTGTCATGTGAAAATTCGCAATAGTTTTACATGAATACTCAATATTTTTTTGCCATTAACATTGTTTTCATCACATCACAGAATAATAAATAAATAAATAAATAATGAAATGCTCACTAACTACTTTAGAAATAGTAAGGGGGTTTATAACTTTAACCTGTCTCTCTTGTCTGAAGTAAAAAGTGGAATATAAAAAAAAGGTCTTATTTAAGCAACACAAAACAGCAGCACAGGTCATGGGCACAAATTAGTGACAATTAGAAAGTGTGTTTTTATAGTTTCAGGTTACTTTAAAAATCACCTTGTGCAATGAAATATTTTAATTTGAAATGCATATCTTCTGTGGGACTGGAGTGCAGGGTTTTCTCAATTTCTGCTATAAAGCAGGCTCTGAAGTCATTCTTTATCACCCTAGATGAACCAGAGTTTCCAGTACTATTTCAGGTGGTCTTTTCCAGTTTTTCCCCAAATAAAATATTTTATCTCAGTAGCAGCAAAACACTAGATTCATAGAGAAATGATCCAAGCATTAACATTTATTTCAAATTATTTGCTCTTCCCCTCCATTTTCTCCCCCCTTTTCTTTTTGCCTTGCTCAGAATTATTCTAAGAAGTTGATCTCCATTTCAGAAAAGCAGTCAGTTCCTCTGAAATACTGCCATTGAGCAAATGCAATGATCAGAGAAAAGAAAGTGACCTGCCTCTACACTGAGTTGAATAAGATAAGAATTTGGACAAGAGCCCACGAGGGTTTGTATGGTGATATCTTCTTTCAACCTTATATTTTCAGCTGTATCTAATGGCCAGTGAATCAGATTATTTGAACCTGCAGAAGTCATTGGCAGGCTTTGGTAAGCTTTTGACTGCAGAGCTAGACTAGTGATAACTAACACTGGCAATCCATCTGAGTATTAACATGTTTGGTTTTCAATGACAGACAAATGATTTTGAAGCACACTTAGAAGATAACTGGTAAGACTTATGGGGTCTGATGAGCTCCCTAGCATTCCTGTGCTTTTCATAGTATTTTCTGAAGAAACTGCTCTTTTTCAGCTCTGCAAAACTGTGTTAGAAATATTACTGAGCCTAGAAATGTTTCTGTTTCTTATCAGGCTTCAGATGCCATAATTACAATACTTCTTATACTTCTGCAGCTCTTCTACTTTTCAGGATGTGGTAAGACCATGAATAAGGATGAAAACATATCAGACAAATTCAGAGAGGTTGGTTCAAAACAATTATCTTTGAACCAATACTGCTTTTATTTTGCTCAAGGTGTTGTGTGTGGTCATATATCCAGGTGACTTTTTAACAAGAATTTGAGGAAAGCTTCCTAAGATTACAGACATTTTCAGTTCTCTGAAAAAAATACATCTTTAAAGAAATTTATTTTCCTGTGTTTTAGAGCTAATATGAGGATATGATAGAGTAGCCTGTTGCAAGGACGAGGAGAGAAGAATGGCATAAACTACCAGTGGTCTGGCAAACTGCACAGTGACTTCCTCTGTATGGTAAACTGAGGCCTTGAATGTTTTAATTTTCTTGTCGTATCTTTCTGCTCTGATGACACATATTAGTATGGTCTCAAATGTCCTCAGGTGCTTAATATCTCCATGGTTCTCTAAGGCAGGAGCAGCAAATGCTCCTTTGATAAATAAACCAGCAGTGATCTGTAATGCCTAATAGTAGCTCAGAAGCAACCTACAGCAATTATTAAACAGTTGCTTGGCTGCTCTGTGTCCTGACTCCAGGGCAGTCTAACTCTTTTGTGACTCTCCTAAGTCTGTCCACTCAGCCTTATGGCAATAGCAGCAATGCATTTGCCTCAAATTGTATTGCAGCTTGTCACTGCAATATTGGGACTGATTGTCCCAAAATTTTAACTCTTACTCTGTTGTTGGGATCTGATATACAAAGGTTAATCCAGGTGACAAAGTGTGTCTTTCTCTGTATTGTTTAAGGCTGTGTCTGGAATATATGCTGGTACATAATGAAACTTTCTTTCTACAGCAATTCAGTGCCAGCAAAACATGGCATGTGACAACTGAGAGACAGCATCCTTTCTTCTTGCCTACCAGTGACTCTATGTCAAGATAATGATGCATGCAGTCTGCATAGTGAACAGAATAAGCATTACTGGCAAGAAGTTACAAATGTGTAATATAATGGTTCTGCTGTAAAATCTTTAATGCATTACCCTTACCGCAACACTGTTCTGGGTGTGCTTGAAAAAGTTCAGCTTGGGGTGCATTACGGGTGCTGTGTAAATGTGTTTAGGTCAAATCGCTGAGTAAATACTGAAGGCAGAGGGGGTGGGAAGAAGGCTTGTTATGATTGTGACTGACACCAAGCCAAACAGTTTAGCCTTTACAATTTGTAATTAACTCCATGGTCAGTCATATTAATGTTTATGATTCTTAGGCAATTCTCCCCGCTTCAGAGATATTTTTACTTAATCTTCCCATTACATGAGGGACTGTACTGGAACTGTCTGAGGATGTCCTTGTACCATACAAGTCTATGGGTCATAGAGGTACCTGCTGTTAGCTCAAAAAAAAAAAAAAAAAAAAAAAAAAAAAAAGTGCTACTATCAGTGCTACTATCAGGCTAATTAATCTCAGAGAAGGGCAAGACTTAGAAGATAAGCTACAGCCCTTCACTTGTGCTTAAGGGGTCTGGGCCAGCATCACTGCCAGTGCACCATTGTCCTGCTCAACAAGAGCACACTAGACCTCTCCAGCCTGCCTGAGTACACTATGCCATGCTCTGCCACACAAGATTGATCTGACTCAAGTCATGGTCATCCTGGCAAACCACTCCATCCACCGGATTAGGCTGGCTGTAGCCTGTTTTTAGTAAAGCACTGGTCATTTCCTAAGAGATATGTTGGTGTCTTGCAGCAAAAAAGAAGCTGCATGCTTTTTCTGTTAGCTTTTTTCCTTACAGACACCTACACTGGAAGGAAAGGGATGCATTTACATAAGTTGAATATGTGGTGCTTCTAATGAGGATAAAATATTAAGAATTATCAATGCTTATTGTTCGAGTATATATTAAATGCTAGTAGGGATTAAATGAAAAATCCCTCCGCTTTTTATTCTAGACATGTCGCTCTGCTTTCAGTCCATTTTATAAGGGTGAAATCCTGCCAAAGACACTGAAGTTGTTATTGACCAAAAAATGATGAAAGAGAGAGCAGAAGGTATTATATCATGTTTCCCAGAAATATAAAGACAACTGGGTTTTTTTTTGTAATATAAATACTATCAAGGGTTTCTATGTTTAGCACAAACATTGCTCCATATTAGTGGAAACATATAGCACAGTGTGATGTTTTTAGGGCAGCAGATGCAGGAAGCAACACAAGAATGATTCAGAAATTGTACAGTTTCCAAGTTCTCTCTTGTCTGTTGAGACTGTGTCTTATTAAATATTTCCAACTGTAATGGTGAGTAAGAAAGGGTTAATCTTAGTAACTGTTTTTGGGAAAATAAACATAGAATGTGACAGATTTGTACTTTAGGCACAGCATATTGGGATGTTAGTTAGAAAAGGGGAGATCTGCTTCTCTCCTACCTTTTTCTGGATATTTACTATTAAACAGTACTGCATTTCTGTGTACCTTATTTGGTTTCATATTTGTTAGAATTGTAAGGATTGCAGAATATTGTGAAATTAATTGGTCTGATTTTACTCTCTAAGTTTAATAAATGCAGTGGTAAACAGTTTGAATAAATTTAATTTAGGGAGTACCTTAGATGCTCCACATTGTAATAACCTGATTTTAAAACATACACACAGTGTCTATTAATTTTATTACTTAGAATATCACTTTTTAAGAGTATGGGGCTTTGGCATTCTCAGCTTTATGGGGAATAACATGACCTCTGAGAAAATGGTTGTTTTTTTAATTTCTCTTTTTTTCCTCATTGGCAAGAGGCATCCATGAGAACATTTCTGCAGGTTTATAAGGAGTAGGGAATATGCCCCAGGGAAGCACCTGTCTTGAATATCCACTTTTAAAAAATCCAGCTGTCTCAGAGCAGCTCTCTGGAGGGAGATAGCTCAGTGAAGAAGATGCTTGAAGAATAGGCTTCCTGACAGTGTGAGACTCACTGGTTCGGTGCAATTCTGCAGCAGTATGAAGAAATCTCTTGTCTCACAAGGGTTCTGATACATTTTCCTAGCTTGAATACTTTCATTTTCTGCCTGAAATCACTGTTTCTCAGCTGCAGCATTGTCTTTTCTTTCTTGATCTGGTTCTGTTCCCTCATACAAGAAACCATTAACTGTATTCATATATCTCCAGCTGAGCTAGAACAGTTGGAAGTAAACCAGTACAGATTCTTTTTGCAAAGTGTTTATTTTAATTCTGCATTAAAAAGAAAAGGTTTAGAAGATCACTCATGATAAATGATGGGACAGAGATCCTGTTCATAACCTATATAACACCCTGCAATGGTCAATAACTCTGATCAGAGTGGTCTCTATGTGATGCAGTGATCCATCACCAGTGATCCTGGTGACACATCAGTCTGTCATAGCCAGAACTAAACTCTTGTCTGTCTGAAGGCTCTTTGTCGATCTCTGTCTCTCCTGTCTGGGTCTCTGATATCAGGATGTTTAAAAAAGTTGTACTTTCTTTGTTTAGTAGGAGGAGATGACTTGATTTAAAAAAAGAAATACACAACATTTCTGGCTGATTGGAATAAAGAATTTCTTGGAAAGATGATTAAACTATACATGATTTTCTTATTTTCTTACAAGGTGTTTCTTTACTTTTCACTATTCCCCTTCCTCACATACCTCAGGAGGTATGCTTCAGTGAAAACATGTTTGCAAGTCAACAGTAAACTCCGCCTTACAGCACAGTTTTTTTCAAAGGCACATGCTGTCTGTGCAAGGTAGGTATTTGTGGGTCTCAGTTTCTCTCTAAAGGTGGATCTTGGCTTCAGCATTTGTTTTGTAGGTTTCCAGAAGACTGAGTAGCTTGTCTACTGCTCCTGGTGTAGTGCAGAAAATCTGTCTCATCTGCCTTTGGATGATCACAGCTGGTAGATGATCACCACCTGATGGGTTTGGAGCAGCTTGGTGAGGCTTGTCCTTGAAGATCAGGGGCCTAAACAGCTTCAGTTCTGCACAAAGTGAAGGAACATCCCATCATGCAAACGGAAGACATATCTTGGTCCATACCATGATTCATTTCCAGTTGTGGACAGTTCATTTTCATGTCCCCCTTAGAAGCACAAAGGGGTTAGTAACCTAGATTAATGAAGTGTTAATCAAGAGGAAGAAACTTAGTTTAACAATTCACTTGTCATTATTGACACTCAAACCTTATAATAGGAGGAATTACTCTTGTCTATTACTGAATCCAAATCTGGAAGGTAGGTGCTTTTATGTAAAGAAAACTGTATTTCCTACAAAATCTGAGAAACTTTCCCATGTAGAAACAGAAGTGTAGCAAAGATTGGGGCTGTGGGGAATCTGTTTCTCCCAGCTGGAGTCTAGGGCAAATGCCTGTGGACTGTGGTAAGATTAGGATATCCTCTTGTATATATGTTTCTTCTAGTATTCTGTTATCAGCATAATGTCTGTCCACTTTGTTTTCTACCACCTTACATGACAACTAAGTTCCTGTAAGGCAAGTCATACACATTGATATAAATTTATTTATTCTAGTAAGCTGGGGCAATTTGTGCTTTCTGGAGGGATGGCCTTTTATACATGGATACATCACATCTTGCACAATTTTATCACTGACATTTTGGTTCCTGTAACAAATGATCATCTTGGAGCTGACCTTTTTCATAAAGCAAACTTCTAAGTATCATCATCTGGATATCTCACTCTCTTTCTAAAAGAACATATAGGCCAATGAAACAAAAAAGTAAGTGATTAAATGTTGAAAAAAAAAAAGAAATGTCATATGACAAATTCTGTTTATATTTTAAAAAAAGTTTTAAAATGTTTTCTATGTGCATTTAGGTTTCTTCATCTAAAGCACCTTCTCTCTTAGTTTTTGTCCTTCGGAAAAGCATAGTACATTTTCTGTACCTCTGCACCAGGACTACGCAAGTACTATATGTTTACATGGTTTAAATCTCTTCAGTTTTTCATCGTGCAAAAAAACTGTATAATTTATGCTTTATCTCTGTCTCTGTGTATAACTTTTCAATTAGCTATGTATATAGTGAGCAAGATAAGCTACTCGGAACTCTCTCTGAACTAATTCTTCTTAAAGACAAGCCATAAACTTGACATGATACTACTAGGTGTCTGGTTCAGTGTATTATATATATGATGAGTTTAAGAGCACTCGAGTCTCTGAAAGCAGTTATCCATTTCATTGTGTTTTCAGTTTAAACTTACCTCATTATAGGAGCTCAGGTGAGCTTCACAGGGTTCTTATTTTTGTCTTTTTCCCCAAACCATCATCAACAAAATCCAGTTAATTTCAATGGGGCTGAATACATGCTGAGTGAGAAGGTGCCAGGTGTCTTTTTGTAGTTTCACAGATCATGGCTTTGCGCATACATACAATGATGGCTATGACCTTCAGTATGCCAACAGATGGAACAGACTGTTATCTCAGATGCTCTAGAAGTACAGATGTGGGTCAGATCTCTTTTTTTTGAACAGTTTTCACTGTTGTCTTACTTTTCTCACACTCATATTTGTTGCCAAGAAAAAAATCCCTTTCCAAGAATTATGCCTTGGTATGGAAATGAATGATCCAGAGGTCACAAAATGAATTCCTCTAGGTGTTAGGTACTGTTCATCCAGAGAAGGTATATTTGTAAAAGTTTCTAGAGATTATCAACATTGTTATCATAAATAGGATCAGGACTTCATGCAAAGAGCCAAATGTACAAATTCACCTGCTGATAAGATGCATTTACGCTTCTAGTCCCTGCTGCCATGTAAGTCAGTCTGGCCTCAAAGCTTATGTTGGTAAGATTGTTTACTTCACTGACTTGTTGGGAACACAACAAAATGAATTTGCCTTTTTGCAAGTCAGTAACAATTGTCACTTGATTGAGCATGGAGATTTGGCACTGGATCAACTCATTCCCAATTATGACACTTTAAATACAAAACTGGATTTTCATCCATCATTCAAACATATGACTTTGCCATCTTTAATGCAGAACTAAGCTAATTCCTTTTCATGTTACAAAGGAGAAGGTAAAAAAGCCTTGAACAAGGCAGTTGATGCCCTTCCTACACACTCCTTCCAAGGCATGAGTGTTAACTTATCAGTATCTGTTGTGTTATAAAGGTGAACTCATTGTCACTGCCTTTCTCTGATTGACTTGGATGTGAGATGTCATAAAAGTGCAACTGATTAAAACATAATCCATTTGATATGCCGAGACATACAGGCAGCTTTGTCAAAGGTGATATGATCTGTATTTGAGCATGTACATAATAAATTTCTGGTATATTTATGGGAGAACAAGAAATATTTAATTTCACAGATTTAAATGTCTGTATTTTATTAGTTGAGGTGGAAAATTAAGGTATTGTGGTGTCTTAAAATACAGGAATGGACTCAGGATGCTTTTGGAGCAAAGCATATGATGCCCTGGTTTTGGCTGGGATAGAGTTAATTTTCATCCTGATAGCTGGTAGTGCTGTATTTTGGATTTGGGATGAAAATAATGCTAATAACATATACTAATGTTTCTGGGTGTTGCTGAGCAGTCAAGTCCTGTCCAGCTTCTCATGCTCTGGCCTGACAGGGTGCAGGCAGGGGTGCACGGGGAACTGGGAGGGGGCACAGCCAGGACAGCTGACCCAAACTGTCCAGAGGGCTATTCCATACCATATGATGTCATGCTCAGCATATAAACTGGGGCAGCTGGATGGGTAGGACCACTGCTCAGGAACTGGCTGGGCATCAGTCAGTGGGTGGTGAGCAGCTGTGTTGTGCATCACCTGTTTTGTTTCTTCTTCTTCTTCTTCATTATTCTTGTTTCCTCTTCCCTTGTTGTCTTACTAAACTATCTTTATCTCAACCCACAAGTTTTACCTTGTTTTTGTTTTTGATTCTCTTTCCCATCCCACTGCAGGGGGTGGGGGGTGGAATGAGTGAGCAGCTGTGTGGTGCTTAGCTGCTGGCTGGAGGTAAACAATGACAAGGAGGTTAACATTCAGGACAGAGCTGGTAGAAAACAGCTCTATACATTACTATCCAGTTAAAGCAAGCAGTCCAAAACCAAGCTATGGATGATTGAATGGGATTATGAATCCATGAGACAGACTTAATTTAACAATCCTGTTATTTATGAAAATGATAAAAACATTTGTACAGGGAAAGACATCTATTACCTACTCTCTTGTTATTTGTTTAATAACCTTTCCTGTAAGACTTTAGCACTCCCCATTGTATTTGGAAGTTGTAATGTGGCAAAAATAAAGGATATATCCATAGCTCTTTAAGCTTTGGCAACTTTGTCTGAATAATTTGTATATTTTCATTCTTTAATTTTATAGATTATACATATTGTTAGGGCAAACAGTCACTCACCAACATATCTGTACAAATAAATAGGCATGTAGCCCTTCTCTTTAAAGATATCAGCTTTGTAACACATCATGCTGCACAGAGCAAACTCACTATAACTACTTCTTCAGTTGGGCAGGTGTGGAGGGACTGGCTGGGAGTTGAGAGCAGCTCTGTCCATGTCCCCAGGCATGCCTGGTCCTATCACTGAGCCTGTGCGAAAAGGAGTTACTGGACCTTTTGTTTAAATTTACACAGCTTCTATATTCTGGGACCAACCAAGATGACAAAATGAAGTCTGTATGCAGCTTACTTCATATTCTGCCTGCGAGGGTGTATTTCATGGTGTTACAGTTTGTCTGTGTGCCTAGTGAAAGGCATGAAAGTCAGTGTGATGGGCACTACACCAGTCCTGGATATAAATCAATGATCCTACAACAGGATCCAGTTATGGGCAAGGGACAGTCATGAAAGATATGAGAGACCCTTAACTCACACTTGGGCCAGGGAGGTTTCAAGGCTGTTTATAATCTCTGTTTTGATGCCTTCCTGGTTTTGCTGAGCATCACAGGGATGCTAATGACATAGATGTAACGGGAGTATAACCTTGGATTAGGCCTCACCGGTCTTTCCTTGATTTTGTCTCTGGCAGTGCCAGCTCCTTTGGAGGCAGGCAGAAGAATGCGAAGGTGAGATAAACTGCCCCCAGATAAATTTGATGATTATGAAATCTGGTGATTGTGTTGGTGCAGAAGGTGTTATAGTGCTAAGGTGATGCATTCTCTGTATTCTTATAATGGTTTTGTGATTGTATTTTACCTTCAGAACGCAACCTCATTTTTAATCCAGATTCATTACATGATTAGCTCACTCATTTATGGCTGTTTAGTTCTTCTGCTCTATCATGTCTTTACTCAGAATTTTAAAGCATGAATACTGGTTGACTTAATGGGCATTCTTATCCAAAAAAGACATTTAATTCTGAGGAAATTTAATGGCTAATACTTCTTGTGCAAAGTCAACAGTATGCTCTGCTGAGCTGAGTTTATTAATGTCTGATGCCACATGAATGACAGCTTAGCTCTGCCAGTCTTCTAAGCAGTTTAATCACCAGGAGGGCACCTCTACCTCCTCTGGTCACTCAGAGTTTTGTGAACACTTCCATAATATTTGCAGGACCTTTTGGTGTAAGAATTAATATGGCCATAAGTAGCAGAATCAGAATCTGGGTTTTATTTATATTCCTGTTTTGTATGGACTGTGAGTAAACCAGCGGTAAGGGTTCTGTTGATGGTTGCGTTAGCTCTTTTCCTAATAACAAAACATAATGGCTCATTTTCTGAGTTTATATAACCCTGACATAGAGATGGTGCAGAATACAAGTTTGTTTCTAAGCAAACAGAATGTTTGTGAATTATCATGGTTTCAGAACTAATAATAGAAAATTCAGCTAAATCTAATAGAAAAACAGATGTTGTGAGTGCAGGCTTTTAGGTACTTACAGCACTACTAATTTCTAACTGTTGGGAAATTGTACAGTTTTCTGTAATTTTACAGGCAACAGATATTAACTGTGAGTTTAACATCTGTCTTATTGAAGCAAAATATGTGCCTTAGTCCTTCCTTTCAAAAGGAGTTTTTGAATTTTAATGTCCAAAAACTTGGAGCACAGAAAGGAGTCCTGTATAGTTCATTTGTTATTTCGCTACTTTGTTACTTCATAGCAAAAAACACTGAACATGGGGATCTTCCACACATATGAGTGATTGCTGCCAAACCCCTGAACAAGGGCTAGATATAAAGGAGATTGCTTCAAGGAGGACAAAGAAGTAACATACTTTCTTTTGACAGTAACCTGGTAATTGTTCAACTACAAATAGTTTTAAGTTGTCAAAGCTGCTCTTTAAAATAAAGGTCAACTTTAATGAAAAAAAGAAAAGCCAAACCCAGTGAAAGTAAGTAGGGTTTTTGGGTTATTCCCACAGATTCTCCTCTTGCATTTCTGCATGTAACTCCAAAACAAAATGTAAAGCAAGAAATTAAAAAAACCCAAAAAGTTTAAAAAAGCAATCCTTTAGTATGCCTATTGAGTTAACTAGTATAAAATCAACACAGGCAGTTTTACTTCATTTTGAGATTTATGGATCAATTTCATTTAATTGTTTACATCAGAATAGAGTTAGGTAAGGGAACTGGGTCCAGTCTTGGGAAGAAAAGAGAAGGGAAGGAAAGGGAAGGGGATGTGGCAAAAGGGAAAACTGACTGATTCATATGCCAGCTTCGTGAAAGCTCTCCCTCTGCTGTAACTCACATGAAATTAGCTTTGCAATTTGCTATAAAGAAGCCCCTTGTTATATCTCTGGAAGTGAGAGACATTCAAAGAAAAAGACTCTCCTGGCAAAAGTTTGCTTCTGGTACTTTCCTTTTGTCTTACATCAAGGAACATCAAATTTAAATGCCATCACATTTGGCAGCCATGCAGTTGGAGGACAAACTTCTGTCAGGTAAGAGGAAGACATTTAGAGTGATATGGATCAGACCAAAGCCAGCAGGTTAATTTCCATCTGTCAGTGATAGACAGCTTTGCTCTAAATTAATTTTCTTGTCTGACTTTCTGCCTTTGCTTTTAGGTGGTACGCTGGGATGTTGCCACTTGGGATAAGGACTTATTTCCTTGAGTGTCTGAGGATGTCACAGAGATTCCCATAGTGTGCTGGTTTTGAGTCAAGGTCTTGTGAAATTAATACCATTTAATTTTGCTTTGTTCTGTGTCTCACAATGTCTTTTCCAGTGGTGATCTCAAGTGGTTTCTGTCTTACTCCTTATAGAAGCATAAAAAAGGGGCTTTGTGGGTTTTTTGGAGTTCTTATTTTGCTTTGTTTTCTTTGTGGTGAAATGTTCATTTTGCTGAGACTGCTGTTGCACTGTCGTGCAGTGATTTTGGTGCCTTAGCCTATGTAATGCTATGGGACTTCCTTTTGCAGCTTTGGAGCCTACCTTTTTACTTCACAGTCTTTCATCTACACACCCAGAGAATTCCTGGCAGTGCTTTAAATCTGGTGTCCTAGCTGCTCTCTTCCCTTGGCATTGCTGCTCTGGACATTTGCTGGCTCTTGTCTCTTGTGGATAGTGATTGCCACTGATGTTTAAATCATCCCGCCCTTCCCCTGCCTCTTTACCTTTTTTCTTTCTAGCTTCTAGTTCATAACTGTACACTAAAATCCCTTTACCATTTGCCTTACAGCTTTTAGTCTATAATGTCATATTAGAAAATACAGAGCCTGGGAGGTAGGAAATGGGTAATAGTCCTATCGCTTTCCATAAATGTTATCTAATAATTAGATACCTACTCACCTACAAGTTAGATAATATTTAATAATAGTAATATCAGCACTAATAGTGTCATAAGTAGAAACCACCAGTTGGAGCATTGTGTTATTCTCAGTGAAAAATGTAATTATACTAGGAAGGAATGAATAAAGGTTCATTTTCATCATCTTCCTCACCCTCACCACCTCCTGTGCTGCAGAGAAGGATGCTTGTCACAGGATCCTGCTGCTTGCCACTAGCCAGCTGGCCGCTGGATGGAAGTCTTTCTTTTTCCTCACCTTCTCT
>NW_010509680.1:29156-44807 GCF_000687285.1 Phaethon lepturus
GAGGTAACTTTGAAGTTGATGTATGCACCCTCCTAATGTAGGATTTCAGCTTCTTCTGCGCAACAGTTGATACGTCTGTGGGTAGTGGGAGTTCATCTGCACAAGTTAAAGCTCATTTAGTCAGATGCTATTCTTACAAAATATTGAATTATAGAAAGAAGGATTTTTAATGTTTTCTACTTGGAATATCATTAAAACAATGTTTTGCTAATACTAAATTAACTCTTATCAGTCTCTTCTTGGCTGCAGAACCTCTTCTGACAAACTTTTGTGGGTTGTTTTAGGTCAGGTTTCTCTGCTGTGAGTTAAAAGCAACAGAACAGAGCACCCTGGATTATATTTTTTCTTTTATCTTTTAAATGAAAAAAAAAATCCTTCTTTCTCATTTTTAAGCTTGAATTTTTTGCAAATCCTTGGATTTCTTTATTTGGCAAGGAAGACTGACAACAATAAACTTTTTCTAAAATGAGTTTTACATACAAGCCATTTCGGACAGGTATACACCTGAAAAAGCAGTGTGCAAAACAGCAGTAAAACTTAGGCTTGGTTTAATTTTTTGTTTTGACCTTGAAAAAGGCTGCAGTGAGATTGGATGAGGCCTCTGGCAGAAAGGTGCTGTCAATTTTCACGGTAGCATTTGAACACGTGGTCACACCCATCAGCCATCTGGGAGGGAGGCAGAAATGAATGCCTGCTCCAACTTCAGCTCCAGTCATCCACAGCTGCCAGCGTTAGCCCACGCTGCTGGTGATTTTGGTCTGAATTAACATGGAGGGGACTGTGAACTCACAGGGAAAAAAGCAGAGCCCAGGAGGGACATGCCTTCCCATGGGACGCTGCTGCAGCTGGAGGGATGAAGACCAAAAGGTTGTGAGAAAGGGACACTGGCTTTAGATGTCCATCAGTTCCTCAACCTCAGTTTGCTTTTCCACTATTTGCCTTGCAAATGTGATGTAAGTCTCATCCAGTTTTGCAGTGACTAACAAGAAAGTGTTCTGGCAGATCTAAGGGAAGCTGATATTTCATGTTTGCTGTGGGTGACAACATGTTAAGTTGGCTTTGTTTTATCTTAATTTTGGTTTTTGCTTTGCTACCAAGAATATGGAGGTATCTTACTGTCAATAAGAGATTGATTTTGTTGATTTAAAAGGGAGCCTGTGCTGGTTATAATATTTTTTTGTTACCTTAAATTAGCTGTTTAAATGAAATTGTCAACTCTTAAAAGAATCCAGTAATACAAGACGAGAGAATGAGTGTTTTCTCTGTTACAGTAATGGCTATTACTATTACAAATTTATAGGTCTGGAATACAATAAGAGTCACAATGGATTGCTTAAAAATGTAATCCAAAGAACTGTTAATACATTAAAATATTTTATGCATGTCATTAACCTTGATAGTTTACCTTAAAATAACTTTGAAATGGCTTGATTTTGATTAGTTTCTAATGGAGCTTGAATCATCTAGATGTTAATCTTCCCTGTGTGGCTGCCAGGTTGTTGATGTACTATCGGATTGACAATAATTCTTCTTTCATCACCCTTATATACTTTAATATAGAAATAGCTTTATATATTTAGTAATAGAATCAAGGAATAGTAGAGCTGTAGGGGAACCCCAGAAACATGTCTGTTTATGACAATAGCTTGAGATGGGTATGAAGGAAATACTAACTGTGTCTGTGCTACTTTTTTTCTGGGGTTCTTTCTTTGTCCTGTTTTTAAAAATATCCAGCATGGACAAGTCTGTGATGTCCCCAGGCAATATAGTTTGGAGCTTGCATATCCTGAGAGCGGTGAAGTTTTCCAAATGTCTAACATTTCTGCTGCAGTATTAAATTGGTTTGCTTTTACACTGTGCATAATGAATGAGGAAAACAGATTGTTCCTTTTTTGGGTTTTTTTTTTTTTTTTGGCATAGATTTGTGTGTATTTGAATACTGCAGTTAAATTGTATTTGTTTTCCTGCCTGTCTTCTGCATTTTACTTTGAAATTGTTTCTCTCATAGGACAGCCTTCCTCACAGGGTCTGGAAGCCAGGCCAGTCCTACAACAAGGTCATTTATGTTTT
Source organism: Phaethon lepturus (assembly GCF_000687285.1). Lineage (NCBI taxonomy): Eukaryota > Metazoa > Chordata > Aves > Phaethontiformes > Phaethontidae > Phaethon > Phaethon lepturus. The sequence continues at coordinate 31,227 of NW_010509680.1, forward strand.
GGGATTTGAGAAACAGAGGACAGAGTGAATAGCTTTAACAGATACTGGGAGAAAGGAAAATATATTGGATGGGAAATTTGCAGTGCTGTATAGAAACCTCCTGTCTCCTAGATGTTCAGGAGATGCTGTGGGTTGGTTTGATTTCAGTGTTGTTTCTTTCCTTTGTAGTAGGAATATGTGGGTTAAAACAATAGGTTATCAACTGTCATTTCCCATTAAAGAGAACATGGAAAATTCAGAGCTATGAAAGAAGTTTTAAACACATAGGGAGAGTTAGGGATCCAGATAGCAAGGACAGGACCCCAGTTTAAGGGATAGGAAGGTCCTGAATTAGAAGAAAAAGGAAGCTGGAGAAAACCAGGATGGAGACACTTACAAAATGAGGACTGATGGATGAAACAGCACCGGTCAACAAATAATCTTGTGTCTGAGGCCAGTCAGGCTGTGGGGAATGTTTTGTGACACCTTCTGTCTCTGGCTGTGTTTCTTTTTACAACAGTGAAATGTTTACAGTATCCAATTAGGTACACAATAGAAAAATATGCAATATATTTGTTTAGAAGTGGGAATAGTAGATCTAGAATAGCATAAGGCATAGAAATAGAAAAGGGGTTTGGATTTGAAGTGTTTGGTTAGCAAGAACTTCACGTAACTCTTGATGAGATAGCAAATTATTATAACTAATATCAGATGAATATCTTCAGAAATTTATTCCAGAAGTTCTTAAACCCTTGACTGCTTATATAGCATGTCATCTCAAAGAATAAAGATAAATGTGTTTTTTCTACCAAGATCTCACTCTCACAGCAGAAGAGATGTAAATTTTTAAACTATTTCCATTTTTTAGATGAATTGACTTGTTCAAGATTGCACAGATAGGTTGTACTCGAACTGAAAAATTCAGTCTGGGACTTCTGGATCCCAAAACAGTGACTTAATTATACCTAACTTTTAGCCTTTGGGAAGATTTTTGTCCTTCAGCATTATCTCACTCTCAGAGGGTTAAGAAGAAGCAAGCTCTGTAGGCTGTATTTCACCGTAGCCATTTCTCTTAACTCAGTTTAGTGTAGGAAGCTATTTTTAATGCATGTCTTGTATTTTCGTCCTGCATATTTGCAGGAGCCTCTCTTTCACCCCTAGCATTATCTTTACAGGACTCCACATTATGGTTGCACCTTCTTCCACCATTTTGGCTCCATGTTCAGTGAAGGACAGTGTACCTAGCTGACACTAGGTGGTATTGGAGTTCTTTTATTCTCAGAAGTGCTTTGAAGCATATTGCTATCACCACATTTAATCCATGTATATCCAATTTTAGAATCACCATATGACCTAGACTTATTTATCTTCTTTCTTTGAAGAAGACAATCTACTCAGTCTAACGTAGTTTGCAAACTCTTTCACCACTCAACTGCCTTGAACTCTCAACAAACAGATTTATGACCCTGACAGTCATGTTAACCATATGAGCATTGTTAGGATAACAATGAAGATAGAGAAGGAAAATATGGAATATTACAGGGAAGTAATGCAACACCTGAAGATAGATGTACTTCTACTTTAATGAAGAAGGAGAGCTACTGAAGCATAAAAGAATAGTTCAAAAGTTGTTGCTGCTTGATAGGCGTATTCTCTCTATGTTGTCTACAGGTAGCTTCAGAAATATTTCCCTGACTGTTGTCTGAGAGATGAAATACAGGACCAGCTAAGAATATCATAGGCTAATGATAATCATAGAGAGCTGCCTTGGTTTGTTCTTGGTTTTGTTTTTCCCAGATGAGTGGTAAAATGAGATTTTTGCAAGTCAATTTGATGTTTGGTTCCAATGAAGAAGCTGGTGATCACGACTTACATTAAGAATTGAGCAATGTGGGCTAGTTCAGTAGGCTATCATGGCAAAACTTGAACATGACTGACATTCTCGTTGTGCTTGTGAGTGGTAAGTGTGTGGCATCCTGAAACAAGTGCTCTTTGTGCTGCTAGTATGATGCTTTCTAATTGATATATCACTTCTTTCTCCTATAAGCAAACCAAGAAATAAATACAACATTAATAAAACCCTGTTGAGAAATAACAGTTATTTTAGAGAACTCTTATTTTGTCCATATAGTGGTATCATAATAACATATTCCATCTTTATGACTCTTCCTTCTTCAAACATCCAAAATCTCTGAATACAGAAGAAAAAAAATAATGTAAGAAGGGCTTTTAAGTTACAGGTTCAGTTTCATGTTTATAAAACTGTGAGAGAGAATAAAAAGAATGAAAATAAGTTTTATATTTCTGATCAGCATTCTTAAAGTCTGAGACATTCCCGATTACCATTTCAGTTATTAGATACTCATTGTTTAAACTTTCTTTCATTGATTTGTAGCACAAAGCATTGATTTACAGTACACAGTGTGGTGATGAAACTAGGGAAGTAACACTGAAGTGACCAGTTTTCAGTATAGAAGCACAGTGAAAGGATGTCTGAAATTTTTTAAACACGCATTGCTGGCTAAGTCACCACCTTTGTCAATTACAACATTTTGTCAATGAACTTATATAAGTATTTCCTGGACATAAATTGTCATGGCTGTCATGAACAGACAATTTTCATGGATATAAATCTGTCATGCTTGCAGAGATATTTATGGAATATTTTTTTTTCACCTTTAACTTTTTCCAATCTAAAGTGAGTGACAAGTCAAGTAAACCTATTTCCTACTTTGGCTTTTCAAAAAGAAATTCTAAATCCCACCATGAATGAGGGAGACTCCAGTCTCCTGCTAATGTTCTTGGGGATAATCCTTTTCCTAAAAATGTTTGATAACCAAGATGTTTTGCTAAGGTTTGACACCAAATATCAGCCAACAAAGTGATCATGGACACATGAGGGTATGTGCACATCTGAAGCAAAACCACATATCATCTCCACAACCCCCAAAGCTATTCGTACATCTACTCGTCTCACTGGTTTTAAGGCTTTTTTTTTTTTTTTAGCTTTTTCCCCAAATTGCCCTGGCCTCCCTGCCTTTCAGTCTGCATCCCCCTTCACTGAACTTTTTCACGTTTTCTGGCTTCTTTGTGCTATCCCTGCTGTCATTTGGAAAATCTCCAATTTGTCTCTGTGAAGACCTTTGAGTGTGACTATTTCTTCCATCCTATTTCCAGTAATGTCAATTATTCTGTATGGAAAATCGGATTGGTTTACTTCTCTGCATTTGGCCTGAGAGTTTCTTGAGATAAAGATTTTCCTTTCTTCTCTGTTCATAAAAATGCCTACATCTTTTTTTCAGTATGAGAAATACAGAATAATCATAATAATCTAGAACTTTGCTGCAGTGCCATTGCAGTGCCTACACAAAATCAAGTCTACTTGATTTGTAGACTGAAACTTGCTGTTTTTTTCAGAGAAGGTGGTTAAGCTATTCCTATTGTAGCACTCGATACCTCCATATCCTCATTATTCAAATTTTTTTCAAAAAGTGAGTTATTACATCTCAAAAACATGAAATAGCCATGCATACCTTGGTGGGACTGTTACTGGTTACAGCAGCAGACTAGAGGAGAGAGGATGTCAGCAGCTTGTTCTGAACATTAGATATGGATCTTTTTCTAGGGAACTGTAAAAGCAAGGCACGCTGCCAATATAATTTGTGGAAACCCTAGGCCGTGAGGAAGTGGCTTGATGAATCCGGAGAAGAGAGGATTTTGAGGGGTGGGAAATGTCTCAGCATTCAGGTGCCTCCTTAGTTTGTGTGAGCTGTTTTTGCACTGTATGTAGCACAAGATAAATTCATTTATGTGTAAGTAAAGAGTGCAAGGGCATTGAAAGTAAATGGGCATAAATTAATCGGATTAAATAACAAATTTAATGAGTATTGCATGATATAGCAGGGATTATATGAATTCCCCTCAAGCTTCTTGTGAATTACCCTTCCTTTAATTTGAAGACATATTTAAGATGACCTAAATATTTTCCAGCCATGCGAGTTTCTCTTCTGTTTCATTTGTGAAATTTCTAAGAGCTCATTATTCTGCTGCTATGAAAGCTTTTTCTCAAAGAAATTATCTAGTCTGTGACTAGACTTTTTCTGATTTTGTTCTCTTACAGTAAATTGTTGAAGAAAGAGAAAAGAGCCTCTATGATTCATAATTTTGCACATTCTTTGCTGTAAAGAAGAAAATATCAACAATGCAGTTGATAGCTTTCAGTGAAAATTAAAAGGTCTTCTCATCTCAAATTCTGCTTTTAATATTATTATAAAACATTATTATAAAATATTATTAAATAATAAAATCTATTTATTTCCTTCCTTGTTATTATAAAATAAGGAAGTAAAAGATGAATGACTGCTCCTTGTTTGCAGCCTCATATGCTAGTTTCTTTATTTTCCCTTTCAGACAAAAGTCATGAAACATGTTCTAATACTAGTACAAGTACTATTCATAGTCCAAATTCATTGCAAAGGATTTTCTTCAGTCCAAGAGGGCAAAGCAAGGAAATGGAGTTACAAGGAGAAGCAGAGAAGGTTTAAACTACAAGGTGGGTTTAAGATATTTTACAGAGCAAATGTCTACAAATGTTTTTACTGAAGTAAAGAAGGCTTCTGATATTGATTTGTGTGATTTCCACAGTCCCTGACTAGTTACTTTTCTGTCTTACATATTTATGATGCTAGAAGGCCACTGCGACCAGTTTAAAAAATGCAAAGTCTGCCCAGCAGTGAACTTTCAGATACATACCACCTTGAAGTTTCATTTTTTATACTCTTTCACCTTTTAATTTGTTATGTATGAAGGGCTTTATTTTACATAAACAACATTTATTATTATTTAGCTCTCTGAGTTGTCTCTAATGCTATAATCAAGCAAAGCATTTACAAAGGAAAAATCCCAGTATCTAGAGAAAACAGAAATTTTCCTCCCAGCAGACCTAGAACCTGAGCATACTCAGCTGCAAACACGCCTTCAGAAGAGCTCTCAGCACAAGTTATTTTCCAGTCTGAATGAGGGAGGCAGAATTTGGATCCCCACACTTTGATACTTAGACATTGTTGGTTTTCACCATTGATAATAGGTGAATATTCATTTTGAATCAAGAGCTATCTTTGTGAGTGTATTACTGGTTGCCTGTATAAATTATCAAAAAAGGTTTTTCTCTGTGTCTGTGGACCACATACTGTTTTCTTCCTTTCTCGTGGTCATGTCATTCTAACACATACTGGTGTGTATTACTTTAGGTTACTATTTTCTCTTGTAAAAGACATCTCTACTATGTCCTACTGTACATTTAAAAAACTGTTACGTTTCAACAGCACTAAGCAAGAAAATGCTAAATCAAAGCTGCCATGGATCCTGCAAGGATTCTGGCTGTTATCACTGGAATAAAAAATAGTAAGACATTTTACCCTTAAATTACTTTTTCTCCGAAAGAAGCAAATGTCAGAAATGGAGAATTTGGAACTTTAAATAAACATTAGAGGAGAAGATTTATTTCACTGTCTTTTCTCTGGTGGCTAACTTTTTATAAAAGTGAAAATATTTATTTCATGGAAACATCTTAAGCATTTAATTCCTCTCTTGTATCTGTACTTTGTCCTGACCAAAGTACCTTGAATGAATGAGAAATGTGTGTGCTTTGAATGCTGTTATTACAATATAAGACTAGAGTAAGTCTTATATTGTAAGTCTTATATGTAAGTTTTATTTAGGAGCAATAAATTTTTTTAATCTTTTTTTTTTCTTCTCTTTGCTTTGTAAATAGGAGTAAAATTTTGCAACTTTAGACCTCTTTCATGTTGGTGCATTTTAACATCAGACTCCATCAAATGCAGTATGAGTATATTATTTTTCTGTTTGTGACCTGCAAGTACATGTTGCTCTGAAGAATGTCTGTACAGCCCAAACATAGGAAACATTACCTGAAGTAGCACTTTTCCATGTGCATTTCCCAGAGCTTGAAAAATCCATCATGGCATTTTTTTTTTGGTATTAACGCATTTTGCCAATTTATATGTATCTGCAGGTGTCTGTGGAGTGCTTAAAAATTATAAAAAAATCATAAATTTCTGGATATAAAATGGAGTCTGGAACGTTTTTTGTCATTCTCACTTTTTAGCAATTCAGTTTTAGGTGGGATTTTCATTCACTGGAAATTGTATGTTTGCAGTAAGAAAAGCATGACATTGACACATGTAGATAATTTTCTGTTATTTTTTATAATGCTGTGAAAAGGGTTTTGGGAACCCCTCTGTTTGGCCTCCTTTTCTATCCAGAAACCCAAATGCTGTTTTTCCCAATATACATACTCAACATGCAGAAGCACAGTACATGATCAGACTCATAATGACTGATTCTCTCGTGTGTCTTTTATTAATTGAAGCACCCAGGATATGCCACTTCTATTTAGTCTAGGTGTAATAAAAATTTGCAACCCACCTGTGCTGTCCGCAGTTAGCAGGCAGCAGATGCTTGCTGGAGAAGTCAGAAGTTTAATTCCAGACATTCCTCTTCACCTCATCTTCCATTTACCCACCCTGTTCATGCTCAGTTTGAACTACCTTTTTCATGGCTGATATTGCATCCCTTGCTTTTTCATTTAGACTATCTAAGTATGTTTTCTTTAATGGCGTAGTCACTTGATTAACAAACTATAGGTACCACTCAGATATGGACATACTGTGTTAAGACTGGATTATTAATTTTGGTCCAGATTGAAGAATTAAGGGTTATTTTGGCATCTATTTTATAGGGTAATACTTGATATATGAATCTTGTAGTTTAATTTATTATTTCTTAATTTATTAATTATTTGCTGTAATTTATTTCGTGGTACTTCAGGTCTATAGAGTTAAGGGTTGTTGTACCTCATAAGCTCAACAACTGTATGTCACTTTTTCATCTAGATAGTGCTTGGGTTGAGCTTCAGTCTATCATTCTCCACCCCTTGGATTGTGCTGACCTGATATATATAATGGGGTCAGTGAAGTTAATATGATGCCAGTCCAGCAACATATCAAACCTCATCTGAGTGCAACAGTTGGTCCTGCAGCCAGCCATCTCCCAACTCATTCACAGACTGGATGAGGCTTTGTGGTACAACACAGGTAACCATACAGAAATCCACATAGTTAGTATAAAACACATTACAATTGGATGTAGTCTCACATCTAGCGGCCCTTGCAGCCTTGAGGGCAGCAACCTGAGGAAAACACTTCCTTTTTAGATGTACAATCAGTTCACAACTGGAAAAAATGTGACTGTTCATAACCTGCATTACTGATAATCCTTTTGTGATGTTTCACCTACTTACTCATTTGTTGACTTTATACAAATCCCGTCTTATTTGCATTGGCAACATGATGAGGAGGGCAACAGACAGATTTTAAGGCTTTATGATTAAGTCCTGATACCATAGGTGGGTTTGTTAAAGTTGGTTGGGAAATCTTCTGTCCCAGCATTGTGCCACTTCCTCTGTAAATGAATATATGCACATGCACATACAAAAAAGTAAAAAGAGTAGTGTCTGCAGGCGTGGAATGGTGTCCTGGCTTCAGCTGGGATAGATAATTTTCTTCCTAGTAGCTGGTACAGTGCTGTGTTTTGCATTTAGTATGAGAATGAAGTTGATAACACACTGGTATTCTAGTGGTTGCTAAGTAGTGTTTATAATAAATCAAGGACTTTTCAGCTTCCCGTGCTCTGCCAGTGAGGAAGTGCACAGGAAGCTGGGAGGAGGCACAGCCAGGACGGCTGACCCAGGCTGCCTAATGGGATATTCCATACCATATGATGTCATGCTCATTATATAGACTGGGAGGAGTTGGCTGAGGGGTGTTGACCATGGCTTGGGAACTGGCTGGGCATCAGTCAGTGGGTGATGAGCAATTGTATTGTGTATCACTTGTTTTGTGTATTATTTTATTATTGTTCTAGTTATTATTATTGTTATTGAATGAGTTGTTCTACTCATTATTATTGTTATTATTATTGTTATTATTAATTTTTTCCCCATTAAACTGTGTTTATATCAAACCATGAGTTTTATATTTTTTTCTTATTTCCCTGCCCAACCCCACTGGACAGGAGGGGAGGAGTGAGCAAATGGCTGTGTGATGCTTAGTTGCTGGATGGGGTTAAACCATAACAAATGGGATACTCAGTTTTCTATTGAAGACAAAGGTTATAATAATAAATATAAAAATAATAAATATAACAACAACAATAATAACTGCAGTATGTATTCAGACACATATCTTAGAGCTAATTGCATCTCAAATGCATCGTTACATACAGTACTCAATCTCCAGTTGCAAAACCAGTCATGCTTAACATGGAAGCCAACTCAAGTCAGCTGTCTCTCTGGTTTGTTTTTCTGTAAGAAATAATTGATTTTAACATTTCCCATAATTGTGGAAATGCTAGTAAGCTAATATGAAAACATCAAATAATTTTTGGAAAAAAGAGCACCTAATTTCCAAGCAAAACTAAAATAATACTCAGAAAGGGTGTATAATTTTTCCTGTGAAGGAGTAAGAAAGAAAATTAAAACGTCTGCCCAAAATATGTCAGTGAAATCTTAGCATGTACTAAGACTGGAGTATATATGTAGAATATATATCTAGAATATTCTATATAGCATTTATATATATTTTATGTTGTTACCTGAATGGTGAATTGAATGCCCTATTGCTAGAATGATGTTACAGCAATTGGAATGTATGAAGACACCATTAAGTGAACAAAAAAATCTGGCATAATTGACCCTTCCTTGTCATATCCTTATAAAATCATACTAGATAAAGAATGTTGACACAAAAGCAAGCAAGAAAGTTTAGCACCTTTCATAGTTTGCTGTTATAAAAAAGAAACATCAATTAAAGGAATTGTTCTGTTTTTAAAATTTGGAAGGAAAATGCTATTTCACTTGTGTACATAATGCAACAAGATGTCCCTGAAAATGGACATTCATGCAGGTGAGTATATCAATAATTGCAGAATCACAAAAAAGCAAGGTTTAAAGAATGTTAGAATACAATAATGCCACAGCCACCTGCAAAGAAAGGATCATTTACGTTTGTATTATTACTGACAGAGATCCAGAAAACTCCTCTTAGTAAATTCCCTATTCTATCCTTTGACATGAAGCCATTGATAATTTTTTCTCTGATGCATCTAGACAATTTTGTTCCCCAGCTGAAACCAGGAAGTTTTGGCTAATCTACACATGTCTGAAAACCCATGTTTTCTTGGCTTGCCTCTGAAAATGTCATAAGAAATTGTGTGAAGGCTACATGTCAGTCCCATGGAGAATGAGACAGCTGCCTTTTCATGCACAAAAAGTTAAACATGGTTATTTTTTTTCCAGACTCTACGAACAATTCCTTCTATCTTGTTACATTTCAGATGAGTACGAATTATTTGCTTGATTAACATTTCTGGACTTTCTACCAATCAAAGGTAAACAGCCTGACCTATAGCTCCCTGGATCACTTGTTTTTTTTCCCTTCCCCCCCAGCATGAACATAATTAGTCCCATCTAATTAACAGCCAGTTTTTTCAAGTACTGTCTAATTAACTTTTGTGGGGTTTCTTTTCATTAATATGGCTGTATAGTCCTTTTACCACAGCTATCAGTTTTGCTGGCCACCGATCACTCTGCAGCTGTACTTTTTAGAGAAGGCCTTGTATTTTGCCTTTGATATTCACTGTTAATAGCTTTCTGTGTAGACCACTTGCCATGTATTCTTCCTATGACAAGGATCAGACAGAACAATTTCTCACTCCTTTTGATATATTTTGTTATTTGCATTAGCACTTAGTTATTTTCTAAGCTTTTCATGTTGCTTTTATTGGGATTATTTTATAAAACCTCCATACTTTAACATGTAAGCCAAATCTTGAGGGAAAGGGGGAAAGGAGTGAGCTCCCCTCTGACAGGAATAACACAGTAATTCTGATCATGGTCACTGAAGTGTGTGTTACTACTGATCAAAACTGGGCATGGCGTGATGCTGGTGATAACTGGCACTGAGGTTTTGATGTCTATATATTATCTCTCACTAATCATCACCCAAGCACAGAGAGGAAAAAAAAAAAAAGCTTAGCTTGTGTACTTTCTTCTGGTTTAGTCATGATATTTAGTTAAGTTTGCTTTGTGGGACATGGGCAACTCAGATTTACTCCATGTTTTGACTAATTGTATGGTATCTTTAAGGTATGGTATCCATATCCATATCCATGTGAAGGTACTGTTTTCTGCATCAGTGTAGATTGTATAACATACATGGCATAGCTGCCATCATACTGTTTTTTCCTGTATCATTTCTATCTTCTATGAGTCTTTTAAAGCTCTGAGGTGTTCAACTTAACTGGGAATGCTCTTAGACTCACACTGATTTATAGTGTTCTCTGGAAGATGTATAATCTACCTGACATGGTTAAGGTCTGAAGAGAAATGGATAGCAATATATTTCTTGCAAGAAATTTATTATAGTAACAGTTGTCTTGCACTACCTTTCTAAAATATGGTCTTTTTTTATATCCTGTGAATTTTCTGGGGAAGTCAGGGAACTTCTACTGAATGCTCAGATTTAATAATACTGTTTCAAAAATGTTTAACCAAATGCTTTGTTTTGCTCTTGAATGATGAAAAAACAAAACAAAATGGTTGACTGCATCACAGAATCAGGTGTTGTTAAATCTGACTTGAAAAATACCTGGACTATTGATGCAGAATCAATTTGATATTGAGATGTATTTGCTAGTGGTGCAACAGCAAACCGTGGGAACTGAGTGAGTCTTGTGCTCAGCCTGATGTTGTAGGGGTGTGGTTTCTGCTCAAGTGACAGTCTTAATGACACACGGTCAGGGAGAGCATGAGAGAAAAGAAATACTGCATCATGAACCCCAGATATGGAGTAGAGAGGAATAAGGAGTAGATAAATGACAATGCTAGGACAGCTGTGCTGGATAAAGGCTTTTAGCATCAAAGTATTGCCAGAGGTAATGCCCCAATTTCTTATGACACAGAAAAAGAGTCCAAGGGGTTAAAATAATCTCTAACTAAATAATCAGGGTATTTTGGGAAGGGCCTTGAGACTTAAATTTTTTAACCACGGTAAATACACAACAGTATATCAAATAATAATCTTGATTTCTTATTTTTAAATAATACAGAAACAGCTTTTTCCCATGAGAGGATCAGCTGTACCAATTTACATAGTGAGGTATCACTTACTACCTGTAAAACTCTTCCGTAACGTTTGTACATGTAACTTTTGTACATATAAGAACATGTTATCATCCAACAACTAAAAAGCAAAAAAAAAAAAAAGGTATTTCTCACTGAAAATCTGTACATTTCCTATGATTGTCATCACAATTTCTAAAGCATATAATTTTTGCCACATTGAGATTAGTTGAGTTTTCCTGTGTAAAGCCAAGAACTGAACCTTCAGTGAAGACACATGCTTTGCTACTCTGGATCCTGCTGAGATATCCTCAGAGCAGATGACAGACATGAAAATAAATCAGCTTCATATATTCAGCTGGAGGGAAATGTTTCAAGGGGGAGAAATCCTGCTGAGGTCTGAGTTGAATTCTTTATGGAAGAAATGAACCTAGATAGGTTTATGAAGGTCAAAACTAGTGTTTTGCAAAACTATTGAGTTCTGATTTGTGAAATGTTCACTGCAAATACACAGATTTATAATCATTTAGGGATATTGATTTTTTTTTTCCTGAGCTCTCCTAGCCTTGGGCAGGTTTCCACCATGAAGGAACAGAATGCAGTTTTTATTGGGTCTATTGATGGAAAAAGTTTGCATGCATATTTACTGAGATGAGTAGCCTGGTACATCATGTGATGTTTAAAAAGATGATTTTGTGTAATAAGCACTGTAGATGATGTTCTAATTAATAATTTAATATAAGGAAGGATGTAAGTCAGTCAGGTTTTGTAGTTCTAAGGCAGTTCAAGGTTAAGCCGGTATTATGCATTGTGAAATAACTCCAAATTTGAGAAAAAAATACTGCCTTTAGGTTGTGTACCTTTTTCTTTTTTGCTTTTTTTTCCCCTTTTTTTTTTTTTTTCTCTGTTCTATTTCCTTTCACAACTAACATAATTCAGTTTTCTGTGCTGTTTTAAGCTATGATGAGGGAAGCTGAATAAAGTGTGTAAGGTCTCCGGACAGTCACAGTTACAGAACGGACAGGGATGAAAGATGTTGGAGTCCCATATCATACATCTGCTCAGCACGTCTGCATCTTTTAATCTCATAGTGAGAAACACCATCATAATAGAGAATGGGGAAAGTGGAGGAAGAAAGAAAAATCAACCTGAGAAGCCTTCAAACTGTCAGGATGTTATTAGCAAAAAAAATTAAAGCAGTAACTCATCCAGGGACACTAATTCTTGTGTGGCGAATCTTTTCCCATACAGCCATGTTGTGTGTCCAGCATATAACCATCCATGTGGAAGATTTCCAGTGCTGTTGTATAAATAATTTTACTGTAATAAGTAACAACTATGAATAGTAATAAAAGTTTTCATGTCATTCTCTAAATTTGGAATTGACAATCTCAACTATCATGAAATTAGGCTATTTTTGTCATTTTCACATAACTTGCAGTTGTGAACTTGCCACTCATGCCACTCTTTAAAACGGCAACCTATTTTTTAAGTTAGTTGTTTAAGCCAAGGAGAGAGCAGGAAAAAACTTTCTAATTTTTAAAAAAGTGTATTAGTAATTCTAGAAACCGCACCAAAAATAACCTGTGCATAGTCTGAACTAACTTTTTGGTTATTCCCTGGGAATACTGCAGACTCTACTTTGTGTGCAGAAGAAGTATTTATCACAGAACCACAGAGTCACTAAGGTTGGAAAGGACCTTCAAGATCATCAAGTCCAACCATTAATCCAGCACCACCGTGTCCCCTAAACCATGTCCTGAAACGCCACATCCACATGTTTTTTGAACACCTCCAGAGTTGGTGACACCACCACATCCCTGGGCAGCCTGTTCCAATGCTTGACCATCCTTTCAGTGAAGAAGTTTTTCCTAATATCCAATCTAAACCTCCCCTGGCGCAACTTGAGGCCATTTCCTCTCATCCTATCACTAGTTAGTTGGGAGAAGAGACCAACACCTTCATCGCCACAACCCCTTTTCAGGTAGTTGTAGAGAGCGATAAGGTCTCCCCTCAGCCTCCTCTTCTCCAGACTGAACAACCCCAGTTCCCTCAGACGTTCCTCATAAGACTTGTGCTCCAGATCCCTCACCAGCTTTATTGCTCTTCTCTGGACATGCTTGAGCACCTCGGCAAACTTCTTGTAGTGAGGGGCCCAAAACTGAACACAAGATTCAAGGTGCAGCCTCACCAGTGCTGAGTACAGGGGCAGGATCAATTCCCTACTTCTGCTGGCCACACTATTTCTGATACAGGCCAGGATGCTGTTGGCTGCCTTCACCACCTGGGCACACTGCTAGCTCCTATTCAGCTGGCTGTCAACCAACACCCCAGGTTGTTTTCTGCTGGGCAGCTCTCCAGCCACTCTTCCCCAAGTCTGTTGCCTTGCATGGGGGTGATGA
>NW_010509680.1:45067-47427 GCF_000687285.1 Phaethon lepturus
CAACACTGTGGCCTTAGCCACCCAGCCAGTTCCTCCCCCAGCGAAGAGTAAGCCTGTCCAAGCCACCAGCTGCCGGTTGGTCCAGGTGAATGCTGTAGGAGATGTTGTCAAAGGCTTTACTAAAGTCCAGGTAGACAATATCCACAGACTTTCCCTCACCCACTAGGTGGGTCAACCAGTCATAAAAGGAGATCAGGTTGGTAAAGCAGGACCTGCCTTTCATGAACCCATGCTGGCTGGGCCTGATCCCCTGGTTGTCCTGCACATCTTCCCCGGTACAGAGGTCAGGCTGACAGGCCTGTAGTTCCCAGGATCCTCCTTCCGGCCTTTCTTGTAGATGGGTGTCACATTGGCAAGCCTCCAGTCATCTGGGACCTCCTCTTTTATACCAGGACTGCTGATAAATGATGGACAGTGGCTTGGCAAGGTCCTCCACCAGCTGTCTCAGCACTCTTAGGTGGATCCCATCAGGCTCTGTAGACTTGTGGGTGTCCAGGTGGCTTAACATGTCCTTGACTGCTTCCTCCTGGATTATGGGTGGGTTATTGTGCTCTCCATCCCCATCTTCCAGCTCAGGGGGCTGAATACCCTGCGGATACCTGGACTGACTATTAAAGTCTGAGGCAAAGAAGGCATTAAGTACCTCAACCTCGTCCTCGTCCTTGGAGACAATGTTCCCTGCCATATCCAGTAAGGGATTGAGATTCTCCTTGCCTCTCTTTTTGTTGTTAACATATTTGTAGAAACATTTTTTATTATCCTTTATGACTGTGGCCAGACTGAGCTCTAGCTGGGCTTTTGCCTATCTCATTTGGTTCCTGCTTGACCTAACGAGATCCTTGTACTCTTCTTGAGTGGCCTTCCCCTTCTTCCAGAGGTGATAAACTCACCTCTTTTCCCTGAGTCCCAGCCAAAGCTCCTGTTCAGCCAGGCCGGTCGCCTTCCCCACCAGCTCTTCTTACGGCACATGGGGACCCTCTGCTCCTGCGCCTTTAAGATTTTCTTTCTTGAAGACTGTCCAGCCTTCCTGGACCCCAAATATTTTACCTTATAAAGTAAAGTATTTCTGAAGTAGCTTAAACCCCCAATTTTTTTATCTGCTCCTTTTCTGAAATTAATTCTTGTATTCATTTTTCATGTAACCCTTCAGCGTTGGATGTCACTTGCTTCAGAATGTGTATCTTCATTCTCAGTTGACTAAAATGTTTCTCACCTTCCAGTTGCCCTACAGAGTCACAGTGGCAAGTCTCAATAACATAATTTAGAGAACTGAAATCCTTAGCTAGTCAGGGGCTAAGAATTAGGCAAATGACTTAGAATTAGACATCATGACTGCTAAGTTCTGTTTCAGACTCTAATTCATCATCTGACTGTTAGCAGTCACAACTGCATATCATGTTTTCCTCGTGAAACAACAATCATATTTGCTTATCTTTAGGATTCATGCTGAAATCAGTGAAACTTTTTTTTTCTCAAGTTAAGTGCAAGGTGCTCTTTGATTACTTTTTTGGGTTTTTTTGAAAGCCAAAGCTCTAGCCCTGTAAACAGAATCTATCATGATTGATGCCATCATAAAACCTTAGAATATCACTGAGCATTGCTGTTATTGCTCAATGGTAAAAGTAACAGAAGATACTAAATCATATGTTGAAAATGGGAGAGGTCAAGGTGGAACAATAATGGAAAAAAAAAAAAAGCTTTTTTGAGCTGAGGAAGATTTTTATTAAGGGAAAACAAAACGCAATACATAATCTTGCTAAGAAATGATTGTCAGTTCTGGAGCAAAAGTTCTGGTTTAATCCTTTTCAGACTAGAACATTTATCCTGATTATATGAAATTATATGACTAAAGACACTCATTTAAAGAAGGCAGTATATTTGCTCTTGGAGAATGAAGGATTTTTTTAATACAACATAATATTAATTAAATATATTTAAAATAGCTTTAATAAACCCATTCAGTACAGGCCCGCCTTTTAGAGGGTTTTACTTATGTTTTGGTAAACATTTCAAGAAGGACATAGACTTTGCAGTCTTCACTGCTTTGCTCGTAACATTTAAATGATCAGCAACTCAATATCTGTAACTGAAAAGCTCAGCTCTGTGCATGTGTTCAATACTTCACTATTCTCATACAGCACAAAGGGACAGCAAAATAACTATCTTATCCCTGCTGAATCTTTCCACAGCACATTGGACTTTCTGCCCAGATTCTGAATCACATTCTGTTTAGGACACTCTGTGCATGTTGTGCTATAGATATTTTGGTTGCAAAATAATATTTTGAGACTGCCTGGGGTTCCCCTAGGCCCTATCAGCCAGAGTAGGGAGATGTCGTGGTTTAGCCCCAGCCGGCAACT